>NC_048238.1:687466-705248 GCF_002007445.2 Ailuropoda melanoleuca | reverse complement strand
TTTTTTTTCATCTGCCCAAATGATTCCATGAAAACAGAGAATACTTGAACACGCAGCCAAGAGGTGGAAATCCATGTGTCCATCAACAGATGAATGGATAGAGAAGGTCATCCACGCACATGGTGGACTATGACTAGCCTTGAACAGGAAGGATTTTCTGCACCTGCTAGGACGTGGATGGACCTTGAGGACATGGTGCTGAGTGACATAAGCCAGACACAGAAGGACAAATCCTGTGTGATTCAGGTGTATGGATTCCCTAGAGGAGTCCCATCCACAGAGACAGAGAGTAGATGGTGGGGCCCGGGGCTAGCGACAGGGACAGGGAGCTAGTGTTTCATGGGGACAGAACTTCAATTTGGGCGGATGGAGAGTTCTGGAGGCAAATGGTAGGGATGGTTACATGTGAATGTGCTCCATGTTACTGAGCTGTGCACTTAAAAATAGGCAAAATAGTGATTTTTATGCTGTGTGTATTTTATTATAATAAAGAAATAAAAGGGCATCCCAATGAAGCCCCCTTGGAGGTGTTGTACAATCCAGTGCTGAGTTGAAGGGTCAGTGGTAGATTGTGAGAAGGCTGGTGGAGCCTGGAGCCCCAAACCTGTCAGAGTTCCCTTCTAGGCTGAAGACACATTGTAAGGGACTCCTGGGGACACAGCCCAAATTGAAGAGCAGAGGGGTAATAAACACAGAAAAGAAAGAAAGTCCTGGTAAAAGCAAGGGGGGTACTTTATATAAATGAATGAGGGAGTACTGTTAATGGGTGTAGGGTCTCCTCCCGGTACATGTCACAACAGGAGACACATAGGGTGGGGACACAGTGTGTCCTTGTCCCCTGACATCACCACATACAGCCAGATCTACCGTAAAATTTGTAAAGATGCAAGGAAGAGTATTAAGTCATAAAATTGTCACAAGGATGGATGGAATTTAGGGTAATGGAAATGAGACATCTGGTATACCCCAAATCTGCTGTAAAAGTTGTAAAGACACAGGGAAGTGTATTAAATCATAAAATCATCCCAAGGATGGACAGATATCACGGTAACGGAAATGGGACATCTGATCTACCCCACCAACCTCTTGTAGAGAATCAGCATCCCTTGCATGAGCCCTCCACCGTGGGTGATAAGCACATACAATGGAATAGAATTCAGCCTTCAAAACAAATGAAATCTGCTCTTTGGGCCAACATGCTTGAACCTGGAGGACACTGCACTTAGTGAAATCAGCCAGTCACAGGACAAATCTCACATGATTCTACTTAAAGGGGGGATGCTGATCCATAACCACAAAGTCTCAATTACCCAAGATGAATAATTTTTAGACATCTGCCATACAGCATGGTGCTTATCAGTAATTATAATATATTGTACACTTAAAAATTTGTCAAGAGGGTAGCTCCCCGGTTAACTGTTTCTACTGTGATAAAAAAAATATTACAGTCTTATGACCCACTTTTCCCCCTTAGAGCTACATTAAAAATAGTTTCATGTGTTTGAAACAAGAAGAGAAAACCAGAGAACGTGCTTTCAAAGTAGCAATCATTTTACTGTGATCCTAGCGGACGTGAATGACTTATTTATGGGTCAGATATGCTACCAGGGGTGGGACAAGGGTTGGTTGAATGAGACGCTCACTTGTCCTTAAAAAAGGCAAGATCAGGGCTTTTCATCTCTCCAGTAGAAGTCATCAGGGCACTGACAGCTGTCTCTACCTGTAGAGATCCTGTATTTATTTAGAGTGTTCCTGTTTCCTTATCATGGATTTTTTTTTTGCATTCAGTTTGATTGTTTAGAATCACTGTATTAAATATTTGTTCCAATAACTGAGCTTTTGGGATCACCCCCTAAATTTTCTACCCCGTGCAGATGCCTCACCTGAGTCTGAGCCCTGCTACTGATGACCCAATCTGGAAGTTTCCTGGCCAGAAAAACCAACCCAGAGAGTGTACCTGTGTTTCAGAGTGGACATGCCCGTGTGCTGCTGCGACCGGTGTCCGTGGAGGATCCATCGGAATTCATTTGACATTGAACGCTCGATCCTAATTGGATATCTGGATGGCTAAAGTAATGGACAGAGTCCAGCCTAAAAATCGATTCGTCAGATAACTTATGAACCTATTAATTGCTTGTTAGGCAATCTATCATGCTATCCCAGGAACTGCGAGTGACGTAGGCTATTTTTCTAATGAACAAGCCGAGACTCTAAAGATTTCAATTTACACTTGATCAGTGAGTGAGTTACGAGACCCTCGCTCTCTATTAATGAGCTCAGTGGATCATTACGGCCGAGGAAATATTAGAAACATCCTCTGTTAATTTACTTCACCGGCGGAGAAAACAGAGGCCGACGAAGGCTGGGTCTTAAAATCCAGCATGTTTCCTGAAACAGCATGCCCGCGTGTGCAGACTGGCAGCGGACATCTCGCCAACCCTCCTGCAAGGGGGAGCAGCACGGGTAGACAGATGGCTTCCCGTAGCAAAAGTTTTGCAAAAGCAAAACCCGAGATTAAATTTTCAGAAACAATACTCGGAGTAAATTCAGGGTCTCGAGGAGTGGTACAAAGGGTCTCATTAAATGATACCGTATGCACTTGAGCTGGGCAATGTCTTACAAAATAGGAGCTGGGAAATCACACTGTCACTCTTTAGTGACACGAAAGAGACTTTCCATCTACTTTTGTTCGTTGGAATACGCAAAGCTGAAAGATATCCTTCGCCAAATGAGCCTTGCCCTGCTGTAGGAATGCAAGGTGTGAGCATCAGGAGACAGGTCCTGCAGGCTGCCCATTAAGGGAACTGGCATCTGAAGGTCCTGGGGGGTGATGCCCATTCTTGCCCCAGCCCTCAGGGGTTGTGGGGAGACCCAGGGCTCACGTTCATGCTCACCCTTACGTGGGCTCTGCATGCCCCAGGCTACACCAGATGGCACCAACAACACAGCTACCCCAGAGCACGGCCCTCTCCAAAGGGCTCCCTGCAAATAAAGACCAGATGTTGTACACTCTTTATCTTAACAAGCACAGATTCCGATTAACCCGGAATTTGTACTCTTTTAGAATTAGTTTGATTTAGCTCTGTCTCAACAACTAAGCCAAGGGGGGGAAAAAAGTCTAAAAATTATATGCAGAGGAAAAGAGGGGAGAAAAAAATTTGGAACACATGGCTCAGCCTTATTTGTAGAGCAGACAGAAACATCCATTAGAATTACGTTGATTTGCCAGACCGTCGGCGACCCTTTGAAAAACATTAGTGATGGCGGACTTGTGCGCGGGGGCCGTTTTCTGCCATTCCCTGGCTCTCGACGTGCAGAGACGAATATGTCACTGTCCGGGCCAGTCAGTCCTGTCCATTGAACTTGGGAAAGGAACACAGGACCCAAAGTCTCTGGAAACCCAGGGAGAAACTTGAGAACGTGAACACATCCACCTGGAGGAAATGATAGAATGTGCATACAATAATCCTCTTCAGTGACTAGAATAGAAACAGACATTCTTGGACAGGACCTTCGGTCATTAAAGCTTTTCTGGAAGAATTTGGAACACAAGGAAACAGAGCCGAGGAATCATCTATCGCCCCGGGAGAACTTTTACCTCTGGGGAGGAAGGGCAGGCTTACCGATCATAAGGGGCCTGTACACCTTCGGGCGGGAAACACCCAACTTGGCTTGTTCCCTCGGATCACATGAGGTCAAGTTGGAGAATTGTGAAGGGCGGGTCCTTGTGTTGCTTCCTTCCCATGCTTCCTGCATGCTTGCGAGGTGCTCCAACCTCAGCACACGAGGAAAAAGGAGACATTCAACCAGGAAGATCAATAAAACAACAACAAAAACCCAACCATCTTGCAAAGAGATTAAAAATCAAATGTGCCTGGGCTCCACGCCGTGTTGGTCTCGGCCATGGGAAAATGGATCTCCATCCCATGCACGCTTTGGGACGAGGGGAAGCAAGCCAGGCCCTACCATTATGCCATTTCTTGCTTCGTAGCGAATTTCACTTAAACTCTGAACCTTTTGATAGGTAATTACAGGCAGGAAGCGAAGCACATATGAATTTTATATTTATGGTCCATACCGAGGTCACCCTTGAAAATTCCTAAAAAACTGCCTTCAGAAATACGTTTTTATTTTAATTGCATTTCCCCCTGCTTCTGGTAGGGCATGGCCAGCTAAAAAAATAAAAATAAAAAGGAAGAAGAAGAAAAACAAAACGGAATAGCACAGATGTTTTCCAGGACATGTGGAGACCCTGGCAGTGTCCCATGGATCCCCCACTGCCATGTCCACAGACACAACGTGGCGGGACATCCAGCCTGGATAAGGAAGGTTATTTGGCCCCCTTCAATATTTTTTAAAAATCAGGTGTTCAGGGACTTCATTGAGGCACACTTGGCTGTAATAATTATGAATCTCCATAGGCATCCAGACATGAATATCCGTATCCGTATCTCATAAGAACAGTGTCCACTGGATGCTGGATGTGGCTCCCTGACCTCTCTCCTTCCAGCAGACTGGGTGGAAATTCCCTCCTTCCATTTTCCCATCCTTCTTGGTTCTTGCGTCTCCTTAGCCGTTCCCAAGTCCTTCTCTCCCACCGCCATTTTGGTCCTTTGAAAGTCAGACAATTAGGTTCTCCTTCTTGACATCCCATTCTAGCGTGGTGAATAGAACATGCCACCACCATCAATTGTGGAATTCATTTTTCTTCTGCCCCTGAGTCCAGGAAAGCTCTGCAGATAACCTTCCCATCCATGGCAGAAGCTCAAACGCCAACGGTGATGTCCTTGAGCTCACGTCAGAGCAAGACTGGGACACCCGTGTTCCCAGGGATCTGAGGAGCATGTGCTGTCCACCTTGGTACGTGCTCCTCTCCTTCCTCTGTTGGCACTTCTGTTCATCTAGGAGGATGTGGCAAGGAAGGCATCGTTGGGGACTGTGGCCATTGTTCCAGATGGATGTGGCTACATGGATTGGGACTTGCTGTCTCTGGGTGTGGCTTTGTGTGGATATACATTTGTTCTTCATGTGTCACTGTATTCTGGATGGTCCCACCTGGAGTCAACCTGGTATCACCACCATCTGCCTTTTATGCTCACGTTCCCCTCTTCCAGGTATCCAGACCACCGTTCTCCTAGGCTTCTCAGACGTGGCCCACCTTCCCAATGGCTCGTACCAATCAGTCATCAAACTCAGTTATGACTGGGTCAACCCCGATCCCATGTGCAAACTCACAACTCCTTTCGATAGTAGACGTCGCTTTTTAAAATTCTACTTTTTATATACATTCCCAGTAAGAGATGTCAAAAGTACAGAAGATTTTACAGAACCATCCATAGCTCTTCCAAATTTTGGCTTTCGCATGATTTTGCTGTATTCTTGTTGCTGTTTTTGTTTGGACTTCACAGCGCTTAGTAGGGATGCAATTCTTGGATCCAAGAGTTGGGGGACGTTTTTAAAGCCTCTCATTAACCAACCACACCCTCTCCCAAAAGATGGTCCCAATTCTGTTCTGCCTTCTGCGGAACATGTCCACACTAGTGGTGTCATTGTGGGGGAAAAGCATCTACTTGCAAGACTGCAATGGGGTCGGATTGTTTAAAAGACAGTATTTCTCTAGTGTTTCACCAAAGTCAAACGTTTTCTTTTGATTATTGGCCATTTGTGTCATGTCTTTTGGCTTTTTCTCTATAGGGGAACTGAATCTGTGATTTGCAACAATCCTTTATGTATTAACGATGTTTTTGGTATACACTGTATTTTCTGTATGTTTTTTCATGTTCCCCTTTAATTCTGTGTATATTTCACGACACACACGAGTCTTAATTTTTTTTTTAATATGGGGCCCAATGCAGGGCTTGAACTCACGACCCTGAGATCATGACCTGAGCAGAAATCAGGAGTCGGACACTTAACCAACTGAGTCCCCCAGGCGCCCCTTGAAATTTTTTTTTTTTATGGAATGAATTAGAAAAACCGCTTTTGTCACATCATAAACTCTTGGCATATTTCTTCATTGTCATGGATCTGTCTATTCACATGCCAGCCCCTTACTGCTTTCATTTATTATGTCTTTATAAAGAGTTTTATTGTCTGCTAACGTAGGCTCCCTCTGTTCATTCTTCTTCAAAAATGGCGACAGGTTTTCACCAAGTTATCCTTGCAGAAGCATGTTGAAATCACTCTATTTTTTCTAAACTTAAAAAAAAAATTCCTGGAAGGATTAAGACTATATTTAAATTTGGGAAATGTTGATCTATTTATATAATATTAAACCTTTATATCCAGAAAGGCAGCATGCTTCTCCGTTTAAATATTCTTTTATGTGTATCAGTAAAGCTTTTCAGGGTCTCCATTTCAAAAGCTCCGGTACGTTTCTTATAAAATTCATTCCCAAGCATTTTATATTTTGTTGCAATGATGGCATGACCCTATAATATGTTTTGCATTTTGTATTTCCATCATATGGACACTGTTCCTACTGCCATTATTTTTTTTCATCATAGTTTGCCCCGTTTACTGGTTCCTACTTTTTATATTCCTTTCATCCTTGTTCAAGGAAATCTGTTCTCTGGTCCCATAATAACTAGTTATTTATTTCTCTGCTGTCTAGAATCCAGCGATTTCACCAAGAGTGATCCTAATTTTGTCTACCTTCCAAAAATTCAACCTCATGTTTGTCTTTGGTCTCATGGTATTACTTGAAAAGTACCAAATGGTCTTAACTCAACTATAGCCTTGTTCCTTCCCTCAACGTGAATTCTTCCAACATCTCTACTTTCAGGATGCTCAGAGAATTCATCGTATATCCCCATTTTGTGAATTTCTTTTCTGGTGTTGCCCCATGTCTATTCTCTTAGCAATCCCATCTTTACCTGATTCCCCTTCAAAGCCCTTCTGAATGCCTTCTCTCCACTGCCCTATCTGTCTCATCCATCCCATATCCCACTGCCCCACTCACTCCCCCAAGCCAGCTTTTATGATGCTATTGTCCCACACAGGGCTGTGTTGCTTGCCAGACCCGCCACACATCCCCAATGATCTCGAACCTCGGTTAGCTGGCCCCACTTTGTCCTCCAACCTTACTCAATGTCAAGTAAAGCATGTCATGTCATGGCCACCCAAGATGGTGCAACATTCCTACACAGTGTGCCCGCCCATCTCCATGCCCTTTCTCCCTCAGAGCAAAGCTACGGTACTCTATACCCACATCGATGTGTCACCTTGGAGCAAACCTCCAAACCATAGAAAGTCCTGATCCCAACCGACAAATATGGAGGCTCTAACAAGAGCATGCATTGAACAGCGCTTGCTAGGTACCAAACTCTTCCACCATGCCTCCCCTCAGGTAATCCACACTTGAAGATGGGAAAACTGAGGCACAGAGAGACACTCCTCTGTGCCCCTACTCTGGGGACACTTTTACTTAATGGGGTTGGAGGATCTCAACTGTGATGCATGGCAGAATGTTCAGGGGAGTTTGTGGAAATATACGACACAGGCAGCATCCCAGAGCAATGGAGTGAAGAATCCCTGGGTGGGACCACGTATCGATGTACCTGAAAATTCCCAGGTGACCACTGTACAGGAGCAAAGTGTTCCTGGAGGCTCTTGGCGTCCCCACCTGGATCTAAAAGTTAACCTCACAAGGACACACGAACAGGAGAGATGCATACAGACGTACAGAGTGTACATTTTCTGGGACATGGGAGTCCTCTTTCATAAGGAATTGAAGACACAGGTATTTGGCCCTGGCTTTGGGGAGGAGGGAGTAGACACCTTAAAGGGTGTGAACAACATGGGACAAAGGGGGGAACCTAGCATATGTCTTGGGATTCTGTCTCCATGACCCCCTGTCTCGGGGATAAGGATGGTCCTCTCCTCGCACATGAGGGGTCCTATGACCCATTTCAGGAAAAAAATGACAAGGTCAGAGTGATTTCTTGCCCGTGCCATTTTCTCAAACTCCTTCGGCTTAAAATACCCGATGTACCAAGGTGCCATATTTTCAGGTGGCGTGACCCACGCCCCATCACCAGTGCCTTCCCAGTCACCCCATTAGATGCTTTGAGGCCCTACTTTCCCTGTACTCCCCACAAAGCCCATTACAGTGTAGGCACGGCAATAAATACACACTGAGTTCAAGGACTCAGGAAACAACCAGCGTCCTGTCCTCCCCTGTCCTTAAACCCACACATCTTCCCATCTGACACGTGCCTGACAATATGTCAATCTTTGCGTATGCGGTCCGCATCTCCCCGCTCTGGGGCAGGCACCATGAGCCCTGCCTTTTTCATAAGCCTCTTGGTCCAGGGCCTTAAATTCGACATCAGTGATGTGCATAAGCCCGGAGTCACGATGCTCTTTGCACGTCGAAAACGTCTGCACGTCGGAGCCCTCTCGGGTAATCAGCCCACGTTCTGACTTGGAGAGACGACAAATTTAGCAAAGCCCCACCGAGCACATAATGTTTTTCTTCTTCACGGACGGACTTTCAAAAGGCCCACTCTCTGAATCCGGGCTCTGTGTGTTTTACTGCAGTACCGTCGGGAAGGAAGCAGAGACGTCCTTTAGACAGCGTGGTCGGACATGGCACATCAACGCCCCCCGCGTCACTGGCATTCTTTGAAGCCCCATTGAAATAGCCATTGGCAGTGAGTTCGGAGGGGGCAGGAGAAAAACAGTGTTTAAGAGCAAATGACTATCAAAGGCTTGTGGCCAAGCCTCATTTATTTTCGGGTCAGAGATTTGCCCCGCAGAACCGGTAGCTTGTGCAAAGCAGACGGTCCAAGCGTGGGCTGGTGGCCGCGTTCGGGGGCTGCTGGTTTCCTCTGTTTGCAGGAACAGGGGTTGTGCAGTGGGATTTTCCCAGCCTGGAGTGCCTGGGTGCAAGGGAAGCTAGGATGCAGTGGAGACAGGACGTGCTCGGAGTCTGTAAGAGCGTCCCGTGGACCCCTCTCTCCAGGGTCTGGGGAGTCAGAAACCCTCCCAGCCAAAATGGGCAACTTGGTGCAGGGTAAGAGGCATGCTTGGGGCTTCTGCTGGGAAAGCAGCCTGGCCTGGAAGAAACTCTGAAAGGATCACCTGGGTCTGGGGGCTGTGCCCCCATAGGCTGGCAAGTGGCCCATCCAAGGGACAGCCTGTGTGGAGAGGCTGGGCCCAGGGAAAAGGAGGCCTATTTGAATAAGAAAGGCTTCCTGCATAAAGGCGGGACCCCCTGCCCAGCTGGTCTCTGCAGGGTCCTCGGGTCTTTTTGTCCTCCTCACAATGCTCATGGCCCCTGGGGGCAGCTGCGTTGACCTCCTAAAGCCCCAGAGAGTCCTGGAGGCTCCATTTGCACTGAGCCCCTGACAATCAAGGCAGTCGTTTCTCGGTTAATGTTTCCCTAAAGACCTGCGCGAGGCTTCAGTTCTGAGTGCATGCTGCTTGCTGTAAATCAGAATCACGTATTTAGGGACCGGCGTGACAGTCGAAAATCAGAGAGGGTGATAAGAAAGGATAAGAAAGGAGCATTTTGGAAAGGTGCCAAATCTAGGAACGGGAGGCAAAATATTTGTCTATTTCAGGGTTTTTCAACACGAGTGCCGTAGGCATCTGGGGCTGGATGACTCTGATGTGGGCGTCCTGGGCTCTGCAGGGCATTCAGCAGCATTTCTGGTCTCCACCAACCCTGTGCCAGGAGCATCCCCCCCCCCCACCAATTGTGACAAGAAAAAATGTCGCAAACATTGCAAAGTGTCTCCCAGGGATACAATCAATCTGGTTGCCAATCATTGCTGTAGATAGATAAATGGATGTGTAGATAGATATGGTGGATAGATGGATGGATGACTGGATAGATAGATAGATAGATAGATAGATAGATAGATGATAGATAGATAAATAGATGGATATAGAGATGGATGGATAGATAGATAAATGATAGGTAGATAGGTAGATAGATATGTCTGGCTGGCTGGCTGGCTGGGTGGATAAATACAGGGATAGATGGATGGATGGATGATGGATGGATAGATAGATATAGGGATGGATGGATGGATGATGGATGGATGGATACAGATGATACATAGATAGATAGATAGATAGATAGATAGATAGATAGATGATATGATGGATGGATGGATAGATAGATAGATAAGACAGATAGATAAATAGATATGATATATGGATGCATAGATAGATGATTGATAGATGATATGATGGATGGATGGATGGATGGATGGATAGATATGATGGATGGATGGATGGATGGATGGATAGGTAGATAGATGATAGATAGATAGATAGATAGATAGATAATATGATGGATGGATGGATAGATATGATGGATGGATGGATAGGTAGGTAGATGGATAGATAGATGATAGATAAGACAGATAAATAGATATGATGTATGGATGCATAGATAGATGATGGATGGATAGAGAGATAGAGAGATAGATAGATAGATAGATAGATAGATAGATAGATAGATAGATAAACAGACACAGGTTCTCATACTAGGCCAGAGCTTCTCAGCCTCAGCACTACTGACATCTGGGGCTGGATCACTCTTGGAGGTGAGGCGTCCTATACACTGCAGCGTAATAAGCAGTATCTCTGGTCTCCAACCACCAGACACCAGGAATCCCATCTCCCCAGTCACATCACCCCCAAATGTCTCCACACATTGCCAACTGTCCCCTGGGGGCAGAATCGACCCCACCCCCTACGGTCAGGAACCACTAATCTATCCCATCCCCATCTATCCCATTTCTATCTTCTGTGTAAAAGCTAGAACCGCCACCTCCCAGCTTAGCACATAGGAACAGATTTCTGGCCAAAGGGAGACAATTTAATCTGTGACAACACAGCCACTAATAAACTTTGGAAAGGAGTAGGTCTAGTGTCTGGGAGAGCTGTTTCTGTCAACAGGCATAAGAGCGAATGCTCACGTTATGTGCTGTGGGGGCCCCTCGCCAGCATCACACTGTAAACTGCTCTCTGCATGTGGTCACAATGAAGCTAGCTCATTCCCTTTGGGGGAAGAGAGTGCATTTAGCACAGGACGGGAAGGAAATGCACTGCATGTGTGCAACAAAGTCCTTGGGGACCCACAGTAGTGAATATAACAAAGTCCCTAATTTTAGTTATGGCCAATGGACGATGAAAGAAGCCCCCACATTGCAACAGAATGTTGGAGCCTTGCAATTGCTCAGATGGGTGCAGTAGGACATAAGGGAGTGAGGCCTCTGTGTTAAAGGGGTTTCACAATGTGGACGGGTTGCAAGATGGTGACTGGTCAGTTAAAAAACGCCATCTTTCTGTGACCCTGTCCCATTTAGGGGCCCTGCCCTGATCAGACTTCCATGCCCAGCAGAGTGGAAGCTGTTCCTTTTTCCTTTAATCCATTTAAGGCCAGGGAAAGATAGTCCCCAGGCCAAGTTCTTGTGGCTTACATCCATTCTTTGCCTCCTGCATTTTGTTGTCATGAACTGAAAATAGGTGCTGGCCCCCAGACGTTGACAATGGGATTCTCGCCAGATCGTGTGGAAACCATCTTATTGTTGGAAGCATTTTCTTCCATCCACGGATGATGGAACCACAGAAGGTGGTCCATCCCTAAAATGGAATATTGCTCAGCCATGAAAAGGAATGGATCTCTGACACCTGTGACCACGCGGAGGGTTCTGGAAAACACAATGCTCAGTGAAAGAAGGAGACACCAACGTCCACATTGTGTATGATCCCATTTATATGATTAGTGAGAATGTCTGCCTGTGGGGTTGAGAGCCATGTCCTCTGTTGTGACCAGAGTCCACCTTTGTGGGTGATGACGCCCCACGAGGGCATTGGTGACAATAGGCTCCCTTTTGGGGGAATGGTAGGCAGGTAAGTTCAGAGAGAAAGTCTGGTTTCAAGTGCCTGCAGCTCAAAATACTCCATATGCCAAAGACGCACATTCTGGGGCCAGGGCTTGTCCCAAACTCCCATGATCCCATTTCCAGGTGGAAATGTGGGGTCCCATGACTCCATATTCCACTACCCTTTGATGGATATAGGGTCTCCTTTTCGGGGGGATGAGAATGTTCTGGAACCAGAAAGGGGTGGTGCTTAAACAACACGGCAAACGTGCTAACTGTCCCTGAGTCGTTCACTTCAACATGGTTACGTTCATGGGATGTGAATTTCATCCCACTTGAAAAATGGCATTTAAAAAAAAATTAAAGTAAGAATTAAAACATTTAAAAACCAAAGTTAAAACTCTTTAAAAATGTAAAAGGCAAAACCAAACAAAAATGAATTTACTTAGAGCATAGGGCACGATTGCCAAGGTACACAAGGTACAACATTGGGGGTAAATCTGGCCCCCTCTGTGTTTGTAAATAAAGTTTTATTGGCACGGCTCTGCTGGGTGACTCACAGTGACTCCTGGTCTGGACCAGAAAAGCCTAGTGTCAGAGGGAGGCTGTCTGTTTAAGTAGTGTGGTGGGATTTCACAGCTGCTTTATTATTTTTAAGCCCCTTTAACTAAAAACTTGCTCAACGTAAGAAATCCTAATTATCCCCATAAGAATGCAAGCTTGTTTTTCTTAATCTCCAGGAAGTTGAGCCCATGGTAGATAAAATGTAAAGTTGCATTATCTTTAGAGTCTCTCATAGGTAGACACAGGGATGCCCAAAATTCGCCCATATTCTTAAGTCGTTGACGGTTGAAAATCCACGGAGCCTGAGCCCCAGTGCTGGCCTCGTAGCTCATTGTGCATGTACATACCACATAAAGCTTAATGGATTTTATGGTTTTCTCCCCAGTCCCTCGGATATGCTTAAATCACGATAAAGATCCCATTTTCCATTGTTTGGACGTTTGGTTCCATCTGTTTCTTGATGGTTCTCCTGGACTTACCAGCTCTGCCTTGGTGATGTCTCCGGAGTGGACTTGGTATCATCCTCCCCCATGTTGGTTACAGTTTGAGTGGATACTGAAGACACATTTGTAAACTCAACTTCCAATTGCGTTGTCCTTGTCCAAAGTGATGTAAAGAAATGAGTAATGGAACCAAGTCATGGGGAAGGACAAGGAAGGGAGGAGAGAGGAAGGAAGGAAGGGAGGGAGGGAGGGAAGGAGGGAGGAAGGGAGGGAGGAAGGAAGGAGAGAGGAAGGAAGGAAGGGAGGAAGGAAGGGAGGGAGCGAGGGAGGAAGGAAGGAGCCATGATCCTGAAGCAGGGTGCACACGTCAGCCCCTTGCACAGGGTCTCGCATGGAGTACATGCTCAGCATATTGCTATAGCTGCATTTGAACAGCAGAAATGTCCATGCAAGTCTGTCCTATGCAAGTCTGTGGGCGTCATGCCCTTGTCCTTTACCCATCCAGAGTGTAAGGGTGTAAGTGTCACAATTCCAGTCTTTCCCCTTGCCTTTCCTTTGAAATGTTCGAATAAAAACAAATGCTCGGCAGCTCCCATACCGTTATTTACTTTACCTTTATTTCATTATTTATGTGCTATTCCCAGTATAGTAACGTGACGCATTGGTTGTATTAAGCAACAGAAATTTTATTATTTATACACAATAAATGTATTCATTAATAATTGACTGAATTACATAGACAGCACACAAATAAATATAGCAAATTATTAATTTATAACACACTGGGGGGATTTATAAAATTCCAGTAAATATAGTCTTTAATCAACTATACACTTCTAAAAAGCTCTTTATATTAAGGTTCAGATCTTCTTTATCTATGCCCACTAATTGAATATTTATATATTTGCATATTAGCAGATAGGGGCTACTTTTTTTTTTTTAATAGAGGCTAACGTATCCTCTCAGAAAGGATTCATTGCCAAGGTGGAATGCAAAGACGTTGGTTCAATGAATGGATTCGCTGTGACTGAATCCACAAGTTGAAATTCTTTCTGTGTCTAGACTAGCAACAAACATCCAAGAGATCTTACACACCCACTTTCTTGAAAGCCCATTATAGAGGCTAACTGGGTGTTAAATGTGTGCAAATGTTAACTGTGTGCATGTGTTTCCCTGGGCTCGTCCATTTTTTTTCTATATTACAAGAATTGAAATCAAGATGTGGGCGTATCAAGCTACAGAAAAAAAGGCATATGTGATAGCTAGCATTTCCTATGTAATGAATGGCCCCAGAACCCAGTACGTTAAAACAAGGAGCATTTATTTTGCCTCAAACACCAGTGGGCTGGCTAGGTCGGCAGTGACCAAGATGGCCTCTCTTCTGTGGGTGGGTTCTTAGTCAACGTGGATGAGACAGCTGGGACCTGGGATGGCCTCCCATCCTTTAGGAGGAGAGACCTTGGGTGTTGGTGGAAGGTCTCCCAGCAGGAGGACAAACAGCCTGATGTGTGTGTGCTTTTCTGGTCAGGAGCAAAAGCAAGGACGGGAACTATGGCCACCATTTTGCACACAGGCTACCCCAGGAATACTCCAAGCATGAAGTTTTAAATAAACCCCATTGATACAGCCATTGGATAAGCTCATTGATACGCTCACAAACCCCATGGATGAGCTTATTTTCAACCAAAATCTTCTTCTTTTTAGTCTTCAGTCATGACTCAAGAGAATCATGAAGACTTTGGGGATGGGCCTTGGAACCCGCATTGAAGGTATTTCCAAAACAAAAGAAAGTACTGAGAGAAACAGATCGTGTGTGTTCGAGGCATAGCGCATGTCTCGTTATTACCAATTTGTAAAGAGTTTCTTCCGTTTTCCTTAAATGGAAGTCCCTGTCTTCATGGAAACACTAGGCAAAAGCCTGCGGATCGAATTTGTTCTTTCTGTGTACGAGCTTCATAACTGAAGGAAAGTCGGAACTACTTGGAGAAGTTTGGATGTGAACTCCCAGAGCTGATTAAAGAAACAAGAAAGCAGGTTCGAAAAGAATAACCGAGCACGAGTATTATTATTATAATATTATTATTATTCAGAGATGAGAATAGAAGGTTGGGTGGTAATTCAACTCTTGATGCAACTAGGTGAAGAAACTTGGCCTCCAAAGCTATTGCCCCAGGGGTCTCGTGGCCACTCAAAGACACAGTGGTGAGGTTCTGAAACAGTTTCAGAAGGGATATAGAGGGATAAAGAACTATGACAGGTGGGGAGGGTTGGAGAACCAGAAGGCAAGGTACAAGACACAGTGTGTGCGCTTTACGGAACCTGAAAGTACCCCACCTGAGGTATGTCTTACATACGAGAAGACTTGTCCGGGAGAACCAACCCTGGTGAAATGGTGATGGGCAGTGGGCTGCCTGCAGAAAGGAGTGTCCTGTGCCTCCTGCGAGTAGAGATGGTATGTCCTCCTCTATAGACCCCTGGGAGGGCAGCAAGAAGACCACTTTCTCAAAGGCAAGAGCCACGGGTATCCTCAGTAAGCACATAAACCACATCTTCCTGGGGGTGGGGTTTGGATATTTCTAAACAAAACCGAGAGCCACAATCTAAGCCCCAGGGAACCCTCTGACCGTTCACTGATTGAAGAAACTTCTCACAAATTACATTTCTCCATCTGCGTCAGGGAGCTGTTGCCAAAAGCCATCCAGGACTCTTTCCTGCTCCGGTGTTTCATGAGAAGATAATCTGATTTCATGTGAATAAAAAAAAAATATTTCCCCAAAAGGAACCCACCAGAATCTCTCTCTGTCATAACCTATCGAGTGAAAGAAATATACATGGAATCAGCCACTTCAGAAACAGCAGGGAAACACACAAAACGAGTATATCCACTTTTGGTTCAGCTCCTCTTTCTCTAAGGAATGCCCTCGAGGTGTTCTCAAATGTTTTGTTTTTTTGTTTTCCTTCTTCCTGACACGCAATAAGTCAGAACATATCTCCAGGCTCAGGAATGGATTGCGCAAACGTGTTTACAGACGTGTTCGGTTGTCATCATACCCTTGTACAACCACATCTCCTCTGCTCCCTCCAAACCCCGCTGGGGGTTAGGCAAACCCACCTGACAAATCCTCTAACAGTTGATGAAACGGTCCGCAAGCCCTCCAGCAACAGAGCATGCTTTCTCTAGGAAGAGGCAGTTGTTCCCAGCAATAAAAGCATTCTTTCCTTTGATGGTCTTCCACGATGAACTCTATGAGGGTCCTAGGGCTGCAGCAATAATTGACCAAATCTGTGAGACTTAAAACAGTGGGAATTTATCCTGCCCCAGGCCTGGAGACCAGACGTCTGAGATCCAGGTGGGGTACAACCACTGAGATCCAGGCCGGGCAGGGCTGCTGAGATCCAGGTGGGGCAGGGCCATGCTCCCTCCAGAGGCTCCAGGGGAAAGTCCTTCTGCCTCTTCCAGCTTCTGGGGCTCCAGGCGTCCCTGGCCTGGTGACCACGTCCCTCCCATCTCTGCCTCTGTGTTCACGTGGCTTCTCCTCTGTGTCTACATCTCTTATAAGGACACCCGTCATGGGATTTAGGGCCCTTTCATGATACTTTGTCATGGTATCCCTAGGAAGCAAATGCAAAAGGGAAGTTGTTAAATTCAGAACACAGTTGATACCCTGCTGAATCTGACAAAGGAAAACATCATCTTCCAGCCATTACCGCTTCCCTGGAGCTCAGTTGGATCACTGAACGAATGCCCCCAATTTTCATACTAGGGGCTTTTGTAACAATACAACCGTGCTTTGTTCTAAAATGTGAAAGTGGTTAAAGGTGGAATTTAACACAAGCGCATTTGAAGAAAGGGCGGGGGATGAATGAGTTTCTTTTCTCTGGAAAGAAACAAGGTTCTAAGCGGTGAAAACCTGCACAGAAGTCGGCATCTGCCAGGAATCCAGCACTCAGATGGAATCAAAAGATCAGGGAGTGCTCTGGGATTTTTATGACTAGCGACATTTGTGTGAAATCTGTTTCTGGGTTAACAGTTTCCTTCATTTTACGTATAACCCCTGCAGTGAAAAGTGTTGTCAACAGAGCCCCTTCTCCATTGTCAGACACAGTGCAAGCCCCCTACAGGTCCCTCCCCATAGATCGGGTTAATGTCTCCCCACCCTTGCAGGGAACTGAACCACCGCTGTCCACTGCTTGACTGATTCCAATCAGTGCTCACTACATGTTCCATTATGGCAGTCTGTTCCCTGAACAGTGTCCTGTTGCCCAACAAAGTATGAGCGCTAGGAGGACATAGATTATGGTTGTATTCGTAAGCCCTACATAGAGCCTGGGATGCTCAGAAGACAGAATGAATTAATGAATAGCCCCTTCTTTGTCCCAAAGTCTGCAGCAACAGCTTTCCTTTCAACCCACCTCAATCCCAGGCAGCCTTCTCCTCTGGTTTTTTCAATATGGCAGCCCCTTTGACTCACCATCACCACCAGTCTCCAGAAGGAATGCATAGTCCCTCTTACGGTTCAAAGTTGTTGGGAATTATCTCTCTCCACGTGAAGACCCTCATCGTGGTCTTTGGCGTTATGGCTCAAAATGGCAGAGGCTTCATTATTTTCCTTGAGACCCCTTGACTTTTGGATAGAGTCCTTTAGATCTGCCCATCCATACAATTTATTATGTGTCCTGCTCACCATGGTCCACTGAGGGTCCTGGTCTACTTTTTTCCCGCTCTTTCCTCCTACATTTTGCTTGGTTCCTTGATACAAACCAGATAACCTCACCAGTTTCCATCAGCCCTCGCTGGGCTTAATTCAGTTCTGTTCAGCATGAAATGCACACTCCGTGTCAGGTATTGGGCTGGGTGCTTCCGGCACAGGAAGTCATTCCAACGAGGCACTGAACCCTCACCCACACCTCTTGTGCACCAAGCCATGTCTT
>NC_048238.1:651502-687366 GCF_002007445.2 Ailuropoda melanoleuca | reverse complement strand
CCGGCACAGGAAGTCATTCCAACGAGGCACTGAACCCTCACCCACACCTCTTGTGCACCAAGCCATGTCTTTCCTCACTTCTAACCACATTTTTACTCTAGGTGCCGTTAACCAGGAACCCAACCTGACCAATCTCCACTACGTAACTTGACATGCGAGGGCAGCCTCATGGAACCACACACTTTTTCAAAGACATGGAGCCAAACAGTGTCAACATAGCCTCCAACGAAGATGTACAATTTGGTGGCACCCAGAGCGAGAGGTATGCAGACAGCGCCGTTTACAATGCAATCTGAGAAAGCTACACGGCATGCTCCCTGCATGTGTATACAATCTCCCACACGCCCCTGCGTGCCCCCACATGCACCCGTGAGCAGAGCATGCGGGACATATGGTCTCAACATGTGCCCGTCTTCTCGCCAAGTGATCTCATTTAATTTATGATCTCTGAGCTTCCTCCACTCATCCATCAGCAGAAGCACATGGATCTTAATAATTAATGCAATAAAGAAAAGCTTTTCAGGGGGCTCAGGATCGTCCCAAGTTGTCTCATAACTGATGTATTGATCTTTGGTATGATTTACATCTCTGATATCCTAGCCCTCTGTCTGCAGTCCCAGACTATCAGCTTTCTAGGGTTTGTGGCTATTCCTGCTTTGGATGTTTAATAGATGAGAATAGAAGGCTGGATAGATGGATGGATGGATAGATAGATAGATAGATAGATAGATAGATAGATAATAGATGATGGATGGATGAATGGATAGATGATAGATATGATGGATGGATGGATGATGGATGGATGGATGGATAGATAGATAGATAATAGATAATAGATGATGGATGGATGAATGGATAGATGGATGATAGATGGATAGATAGGAGATGGATGGATGGATAGATAGATAATAGATGATAGATGATGGATGGATAGATAGATAGATAATAGATGATGGATGGATGAATGGATAGATAGATGATAGATATGATGGATGGATGGATGATGGATGGATGGATGGATAGATAGATAATAGATAATAGATGATGGATGGATGAATGGATAGATGGATGATAGATGGATAGATAGGAGATGGATGGATGGATAGATAGATAATAGATGATAGATGATGGATGGATAGATAGATAGATAGATAGATAGATAGATAATAGATGATGGATGGATGAATGGATAGATAGATGATAGATATGATGGATGGATGGATGATGGATGGATGGATGGATAGATAGATAATAGATAATAGATGATGGATGGATGAATGGATAGATGGATGATAGATGGATAGATAGGAGATGGATGGATGGATAGATAGATAATAGATGATAGATGATGGATGGATAGATAGATAGATAGATAGATAGATAGATAATAGATGATGGATGGATGAATGGATAGATAGATGATAGATATGATGGATGGATGGATGATGGATGGATGGATAGATAGATAATAGATAATAGATGATGGATGGATGAATGGATAGATGGATGATAGATGGATAGATAGGAGATGGATGGATGGATAGATAGGTGATGGATGGATAAACAGATGATGGATAATGGGTGGATAGATAGACGGTAAGTAGCAATACGTACACATACACATTGATGCACGTGTGTGTGTGTGTGTGTGTGTGTGTGTGTGTATATATATACTTATTTTGTTTAATACACGCGGTGATCTCACTTTAAAAACCCAATGCCATTAGTTAAGAGCAATTATTTCTATGCTATGATAGACCAACTTNGTGATGGATGGATAGACAGATGATGGATGATGGGTGGATAGATAGATGGTAAGTAGCAATACGTACACATACACATTGATGCACGTGTGTGTGTGTGTGTGTGTATATATATATATATATATATATACTTATTTTGTTTAATACACACGGTGATCTCACTTTAAAAACCCAATGCCATTAGTTAAGAGCAATTATTTCTATGCTATGATAGACCAACTTTTAAAAAATTCACATTGTCCACCATAGGACCACTCTCACTGCTCCATAAAACAGACGTGGAGAATTTTCGTGTTACTCAGCCAGAGCTGTATGTAGCAGTACAGATTTTGCCGTTTTTATGAAAGCAGCTGATTCAACCACGCTTTTTGGACTCACGATTCGTCTTCCCATCTCCTACCTCTGTGCTTTCAAATAAATACAGCTAAGAGCGTTCCCATTTCTTCAAAGTATTGGCCCTCTCACTGCCTATTATGTGAAAGTAAAGTCTGCAAAACTGAGTCTCGTTGGTGTAACCTTGCTGAACGTCATTTGTGTCTAATGCTGATGATTCCTTGGGGTTTCTCACTCTTGTCCTAAAATCCTCAGGTATGCACCCAAGGTGTAGATGATGGCTCTTCTGTATGTCACTCTTTCAAGCAACGGATCCATGTTCCTTCCTGAGAGAAAACACGGGAACTTCTCCTATTCATTCATTTGATCTAGGTGATTCAACATTGGTGCTCCGTAACGTGGAGAGGTGGGAACAGCGTGTGCACGTTGGTGAGAAAACGCCATGCGGAGCCTTTTCCCAAAGGTAACCAATGAGTTCCGTATGACCTGAAGTCAACTAGCCGCTGTTTCCCCACGTGAGCGTGTCTCTCACATGCACGGCGTTCTGTTCACACCTTCCCCTGCCACCACCACTGTGACCTCCTGAGTGCTGGAAAAACGCCTACACCTGGTCTTCTTGGAAACTGCACCTGTGCCCAAGGGTGTCTCGCTCTTGGAGGTGGAGGGTGGGAACCAAACCAGCCTGGGACATGGACCCCATTGCTCTCTGGAGCTCTGTCCCCACACTTGGTTGTAGGTGTATCCTCCCTGCACCCAAAACCTCCAGACCCTCACTGTTGTCTGCAAACACCTGCTCCAACCCCCATCCTCCCAGCAACCTTCTGTGTGCAGGACATGGAACGTTCTCCCTAGGTTGTCCTACTACACTCTCCCACCCCACATTTTATCCCCGTGCATCCCTCCTCCCTACCCCTAGCGAGAACATTCTGGTATCAGCCAGAGCATCAGAAGCCAACACTTACCCCTTGACCTGAGACAACTGGGGAACATTGCAGGTGTCCGGACCCTAAGGAAGCATGCTTTTGGCTTCATCTGTCTTCACATGTGTCCTTCTGGATGGAGAGAGCTTCCTCCCACCTTCCTCTCCACATTCCCCACTCCTGTCCCTCTTCATCGGAGCTCTGTCCTATTTCCGCCCCATCATTCCACAGTGCCTACTCCTTCCATGCGTGTATCAAGAATGGAGAAAACAAGAACCCGCTGAGGAAAAATCCGTCTATTCTATAAGATTGATATCACATAGACTGAAATTTCAGAATGCAGTGCAAGAATAGACTTTAAAAATCCTGGGTGTTTGCTAATGGAACACAGTGCCGAGTCCCCTTTGTGTTAAAAATGAAATTGTAAAGAAAACCAGTGATTATTTATTTAGACCCAAAGCATAATGAGAGACCAAGTTCCCAACTCTGTGGGACCCCGGCGAGGCGGTATTTAGAAATAATGGCTGTGAACGTCTTTGTCGCAAAGCAGTACCATTCCCTACAGAGGCAGGCCGTGCCAAGTCAGGACAAGAAGTTCTAGAAATGCTGATCGGAGCAATGAAAATTAAGGGGCGCCCGAGTCAGTGACGTGAGCATCTGACTCTCGATCTCGGCTCAGGTCGTGGTCTCAGGGCTGTGAGATTGAGCCCCGTGTCGGGTTCTGCACAGGGCATGGAGTGTGCTTTAAAAAAAAAAAAATTAAAAATGTGCGTGGTTGAGCGGTAGGCAAGGACGCGTCCTCCTCCGAAAGCCCGCAAGTCCATGATTATTCACACGACAGAGCTCTAAGAAAACTTGCTG
The DNA here is from genome assembly GCF_002007445.2 of Ailuropoda melanoleuca. NCBI lineage: Eukaryota > Metazoa > Chordata > Mammalia > Carnivora > Ursidae > Ailuropoda > Ailuropoda melanoleuca. Next base: position 683,489 of record NC_048238.1, on the reverse strand, counting down.
GGAAATCCACATTCTCGTACCTATACAGACATTTGATGACCAAAGCAGCTTAGCTGATTCGGGGTGTGTTTCATGGGACGTGCTCTGGTTTCTATAACGCAAAAAAACAAAAAAAAAAAACAAAAAAAAAAACCAAAAACTCCTGTAGAAATAGTAGATTCATTGCAAGTGCTGCTTGAAGGTGAAGCTAAGGTCCTGGGGCAGCATCTGTGCACCAGTGGCCGAGCCCTAAAGATGTTTGCGCCCCTCGGGTGCTGCCTCTGAAAGGGTCTCACTGTTTCTGTGATGCCCTCGCTGCTCGGGTCCTGCATTTTAGGGGATTTGGTGGGGGTTTGGTGGGTGAGTGTCCCCCGGCCCCCGTCCAGGCCGAGGGCAGGAACTCAACAGATGCATGCTGCTTTTGGGAAGGTCCCAAGAGAGCCCTCTCTGCTCCACCCACACTGGAGGACGGACAAGCTGCACCGTTGAAAGCCCAGACATCTGGACGCTTCAACTTTTAGCCCCGAGAACCCTGCCCACGCTTGTCAGAGCTCAGTTAGCCCCTCTCACCTCCTGAATGTCTGCCTCCAGGGGAAAAAAAAATAAAACACGCCAGCCCCCCGAGTTAACACCAATGGGATCGGAAACATATGGATTAATATTTCAGCAAAATATTCATGAGTTCGCGTGAGTGAGGTCCTTGGGAAAAGGGCATGGCAGGAGGCAGGAAAACGGCTTTGAGATGTTGCCTCAAGACTTGCCTCCCGTTTTCCCAGTGTTCATGATCCACAGTTCCTAGTGCAAGTAGTGACCGGTCCCCTGACAAGTCTCTGTTCCCGTCGGCCTTCAAGGCTGATGGACACACGAGATCCCAAGGCAGGAAACGCTGGGGATCACTGAGGGAATCTTGGAGTCTATGGAGGGAGGGGGGTTGGGCAGTTGTGAGTTGGGGGGGCTGGTTATGGGCTGGCAGGTGTCGGGAGGTGAGGCTCGGGGCGGCAGCCTGGCAGGTGGGGCACAAGGGAGGGAGGCCGAGCGGGAAGGTGGGTGGCTACAGGATTTCTGTGCTGGACACACACTGCCCTGAGGGACCACCAGGCATCAGAGGACATGGGCGTCCCCTAGGATAGAGGCCAACACCATCCCCAGAGCAAGGCCCCATCCTTCATTGGGTGGGAGATTTCCCACGACTCACTATTTACCAAAGACATCAGGAGCTTTGTCTGCCCCCTCCTTCCCCCTCTCCAGGCCCAGCACAGGTGTGCGGACCAGCCCCGTGGCCCCGTCCCCATGGCCCAGTGCAGCATATCTGTGGGACAGGCCCCGTGGCCCCATCCCTGTGTCCAGTGCAGCATATCTGTGGGACCAGCCCCATGGCCCCGTCTCCATGTCCAGTGCAGCATGACTGTGGGACCATACCCGTGGCCCCATCCCCGTGGCCCAGTGCAGCATATCTGTGGGACCGGCCACATGGCCCTGTCCCCGTGTCCCAGGGTAGCATATCTGTGGGACCAGGTCCATGGCCCCGTCTCCGTGTCCAGTGCAGCATGACTGTGGGACCGTCCCCATGGCCCCGTCCATGTNTGTCCACGTGGCCCAGTGCAGCATATCTGTGGGACGGGCCCCGTGGCCCCATCCCCATGGCCCAGTGCAACATGACTGTGGGACTGGCCCTGTGGCCCCATCTCCGTGGCCCCGTGCAACAGATCTGTGGGACCGGCCCCATGGCCCCGTCCCCGTGTCCAGTGCAGCACGACTGTGGGACCAGCCCCCACTGCAGCTCACAGCCCGCACCGCTGACCACAGCATCCCTTCCCGTGGTCCTGGGCTCTGACTTGTCCCCAAGCCTTGCCCGCCGGCTCTCGGACACGGTGGGCTCCCTCCCAGCCTGCGCGCTCACACACGAGACGCGCGTTCGGCTAGCACAGAAGCTCTCTCTTTTATCCGCCAGCGCCCCGGCTCCCCAGTGGAGCCCGAATCCCGCAGGCGTTCTCCGTGCGCGGCGGCTGCAGGCTGCCCTCCCCTCCCTCCGCCTCCAGGAGCCTTTGCCAAACACCCTTCACTTTGTGGCAGCTCCTTGTTTTTTATTATTTTAATTGGTGCTGGGGCCTCACAGGTTTACAACCCCCATGTTTATACTAACCGTACTTTAATAAGACGCCTAAGAGCTAACAGGAACCCGGGGCTCTATAAATGTTTTAATTCACACAAACCCACCCACGTATTTCCATTTACACCCACTGTGGTCAGGACGTAAAATCGACAGCCGTCTGTGGTGGATTTTTCCACCCCTGCCTCCCCCAGTGCCTTCTCCTCCCTCCCTTCCAACACTGACCAGTGCCTGGGGTTTAGGGTTTTAATTTCGCGCTCCAGGGCGACGGCAAGGGCTGTGGGGCGGGGGGCTGCCGCGGCGGGGGGGAACTTCTCCAGCCCCNGCTGCCGCGGGGGGGGGAACTTCGCCAGCCCCCCAGCCCCATCGCAGGCAGAATCCCTTGCAGAATCCGCCCTCACGGACCCACCCCATTTGCCTGTGAAGAAGGCACAGAATGAAAGCGGTTTTCATAGCCTCCTCTTGCAGTAATGCACGCACTTTGCGGTCGCCTAGACACACTTCCTGATGCGCGAGGAGACGCTGTCACCACAGTCCCACCAGGGAAGTGGGTGGGTGTGGTTCTGTGTGTACTTGGAACAACGCAGGGGATTGGCGCCATCCGACGATACTTCCAGAGTGCTCGCGGGACGAGGGGTATTGGGGGCACGTGCACCGTGCACGGAGCGCGAAAACCACAGAGCCCAGCTCGCGGCGTGGCATTGCATGGACACTCGTGTGGGGAGGTGCTCCAGGCAAATGGGCCTTCCCAGATCCGGAATTCCAAATCGAACGGCCATATTAAAAGCATTAAACGCGTGTTAGCTCCCTGACGTGCCGAGAATGGGGCTCTGGGGCGCCAGACTCGGCTCTGTTGCCCCTGGAGCGGGATGCAGCCATGCGGGACATTGTGCAGAAATGTCCAGGTGCGCAGGAACAAGGGACACAGCCGTGGCTATCGTCCCAGCTCGGAGAAGAGCTCCACACCACGGCAGAGGAAGGCGGATGCTTCCGGGCTCGCCGTCACTGCCTGGCATGACCAGCTGATCGTCCCGGAGCTTTCACGCCAGCGTGCCACGTAATAGGTCTCCCGTCCTAATGAGTGTGTTGCAATGTGAGCCAAGGCATGTCCAACGGGCTGGGGGTTTTGTGGGGAACGGTGACGTCCACATGCGTAAGTGACAAGCGTCCAGGGAAGGACACAGGTGCAACCTCCAAGTCCCCCAGAGTTGTCCAGCTTCCGCAGTGTGACTCGGGGTTGTCCCCCTGTTGTCATGGAAACCCATCACCAAGGCAAGTGAGGTATTTCCTGCATCAGCGTGCTGCATGAGAGACCACCGTAGGCCAGGCAGGGAAGGCTGTCCGTGACTCTGGAAAAAAGCTGATGACACTGAGCTGTCCTCAGTCGTCTCCCCAGCAGGGAGGGCATGGCTGGAACTAGAGGGGATGGGCAGACAGCCCAGGCCAGCACCCCATGGCCACGGCAGCCAACGAGGAGCCAGCCAGTCTCCGTAGAGTGCCCGCCGTCCCATTTTGCCTGGGGCTGCGGGGGTCACTATGACAGACAATTTTCAGTTTTGACATGGGGAAACGTTCCATGCAAAACATGCTGAATTAATTGGTCACTTCGCATCTCCAACCCACATCAACCCCAGACGTCCCCCACTCCTTGAGCTCCAGACCACAGTGTCCCCTCTGTGACCGTGTTTCTCACCAGACCTGGTTCTTGTGACCCATTTCCATGGGCATTGACGGGTGCCAGAAGACCCAGGGGACAGGCAGACACCTGCTCTGGGGGGGGGATGTCACCCTTTGTTTTTTTTCCAGCCATTGTTGCCTTGAGGGCAGGACCGCAGCCAGGATGGCTGAGAAGAGGTGAGCACACAGACACCGTTTTCAGGACTCGCCTTTCTGCAACCTAGCCGTTCTTGTGCATATTGACCAAAGGGACAATTGTCTACACGGCTTCACGGAATTACTGGTTCCTCTGTGTATGCGTTTGCTTCAGCTGCTATGACAAACACCCCAGAGCGGGGGTCTTACAAGACATGGTTTTTCATGGTCCTGAGGCTGGGAGTCTGAGATCCAGGCGGGGCTGAGGCTGAGAGTCTGAGATCCAGGTGGGGCTGAGGCTGGTAACTCCTAAGGTCTCTCTCTTTGGTGTGCAGACCCCATGTTCTCCCTGTGTCCTCATGTGGTCGTCTCTGTGCATGTCTGTGTTCTCATTCCCTCTTCCTACAAGGACCCCAGTCCTATGGGATCTGAATCCACCCTACTGACGTCATTTTACCTTAATCCCCTCTTTACAAACCCCACCTCCAAATACAGCCCCCTCCTGAGGTCCTGGGGGCGACACCTTCAACACATGAATTGGTGGGAAGGCACACAACTGAGCCCACGAAGGTCACTATGACCTGAGCTCCTGCTTATCTTTACGGGGCACTTTCAACGAAAACCCAGGACACGTGTCAGTGACATGAAGCGACAGGATGGTGGGGAAACCGAGGAACACCAAAGGAAGAAAGGTGCCAGTGGCACCTCGTTTATCTCAGTGCTGGGGTTCCTAGGTGACCTCGCCCCTGGGAACTTGTCAGAGGCCCCTGGCAGCTCGGATGGACCCAGTTGACATTCCCGGTGGATGCCAGGAGCACCGGGAACCCCACCATGGTCAGGAACTTTCTGACGTCAGAATCTTGCCCGAGCTGCTGGCGGCCAGGGCTGCATAAGGCAGATGGCTTGCATGACAACCAGAAGCATCCTTTCCCCCCGCAGATAAACACTACCAGGGGGCCGGGAAGCCCTCCTCCTGCCCGTCGCACCAGAGGACCTCTGCCGATGTGCGCAGGACCCAGAGTGGCATCTCTGCTTTTATGACGGAGACACCTGGGGCTGGGAAAATTAGATCTCTGTTCTGCTCGGCGTTCCCCTGTGCTCCAAAAACAGCCATCCCGTGCGTTTCCCCGTTTCTCTCAAGCTTCTCGCAGACGTCCCGCCAGAAGATGGGACTCACAAAACATTTCGAAAAGCCCCAATGTACATTTTACAACTGGGGTCACTCGATGGCACCTCCATTCTCTGATGACAATGGGCAGACGTTGGGAAAAAACCCCAAAGTTGAAATAATTAGTACACGTCTTTTCACTATCAGGCCATCGGCGCGCCGCTTGTGTTCTGATTAGTGGGACCCGAGTAATGGACTTTCCATGCATTGTGCACAAGCGGCCCCCTCCCCTCTCCCTGCCGAGCCGAACACGTAGGAAATTAACAAAGTCTGTGACCCGACAACCAACAATTCATAAATTCATTAGATTAAAAAAAAAGAGAAGAAGGAGGAGGAGGAAAGAAAGAAAGAAAAAACCAGCAACATAGCAATTCCATTAATAGGGTTCGTTGCAATGCCTAATTTACATTTCTGCCTGCCCTGGCAAAGATATTACTTCATTGAGATATTTTTTTTTAAATTAGAGAAATTTTAATGACTTCTCTTTTATTTATCGCTTCCATATGTAAGTAGTTATGTTTCTTACAAATGGAAATGAGACCCCAAAATTACCACAAATGGGGCCAGGCCGCGGCGCCCATGTGTTCCCGCGCGGAGAGGGTACACCTGCCTCCTCGAATTACCGTTAAACCGCCTGTCCATTGAGCAGACTCCAATAGGCGGGCTTTGAAAATCACTCTCGTTAAATTTATTTGGAACCGAGGAGACCTCTCCACCAGAGTTTCGGCAAATGAGCTCTGATAATATTAAACACCTGGTAAGCCCCAGCCCCCCGGGGACCCCGCACGGCTGTGTTTGACCTCTGGCCCCTCGGCCCTGTGATTCCCAGGGCTGCACTCAGACTAGAAGGGAATTCTGAGGGAAAACACCTGTTGGCCAACATGACCTCGGAGCCATGGCGGGAGGGAGGAGGCAGCTGGGCAGAGCTCGGCCCGAGGCCCGGGCGACACAGGTGTTTCCTCCGCAGGGTCTCGGGTGGTGGGGATGTCACCAGGAAAATGGGGGGCCCTGGGGCAGCTGGACTGGAGGGTGACAGCAGCTCCATCATCCTGGAGAGCTCTGGGACTCCTGGGAGGCTAAGCACAGGGGGAGGGAAGGACGGCCATCGGCTGTCCTCCTACAGGAGATGGGGAGGGCAGCCCTAGAGGACGCCATGCTCAGACACCGTATTCTGGAGAAGTCACCCCAAAGAGCAGTGCACACAACGCACAGCTGTGAGGTTCCAGAGAGGGGACCCCCACCAGGGAATGGTAGATGTCCTTCTCCCAGTCAATGGTGAGCCATGATGGTGACAACGGGCATTCCTCTGTGGAGTGAGGTTCCCCCCCCATATGCAGGACATGGAGTGTCTCTCTGTAGAGTGAGGTCCCCCTACTCAGACGGAGGACATGGACGTCTCTCTGTAGAGTGAGGTCCCCCTACTCAGACGGAGGACATGGACGTCTCTCTGTAGAGTGCGGTCCCCCTACTCAGACAGAGGACGTGGACGTCTCTCTGTAGAGTGAGGTCCCCCTACTCAGACGGAGGACATGGACGTCTCTCTGTAGAGTGCGGTCCCCCTACTCAGACGGAGGACACAGGGACGTCTGTACTGTAGAGTGAGGTCCCCCTACTCAGACGGAGGACCCGAGCATCTCTACTGTAGAGTGGCGTACCCCCTACACATACCCAGGACCCGAGCATCTCTCCCGGGGAATGGAGATTGATCTGACCACGCTGATCTGATCATACGTGGTCTTGCCCCCGGGACGTGTGCTCCGTGCATGGTTGTCCATCTTGGTGGTTCCATCATGTAAGAGTACAGGTGTCTCCTGGACGTCACTGGCAATGCCCATCTCCACCCCCCCAAGTCTCCCTGTCCCGAGTTCAAGACCTTAGGGTTGGGTGTCCGCTGCCCCCCCCCAGGAAACCCTTTGGAGGCCTTCCCCACTGCCGTCCTGGACGACACACGCTCCAGCGTCCCCATTACTCATGTGTGTCAACAGGTCCGGGTACTGAGAGGCCCACAGCTCATGTCTATTTTTATTTATTGAGTACCGATTCTGAAGTAAGATGACAGGGCGGAAGGTAAGCCCGTTAAATCCTTCCGGTAATTTCTCCCTGCACGGTTCTCGAGGTCACTTTGGGATGGGGGGGTGGCGGTGGAGTGGGGGAGGGGACAGGGCAGGCGTCTGTCCCCTCACCCGGGGCTGTCACCACGGCCGGCTCACCTGGTGGGGACCCTCGGTGGCCCCCACCCCAGCCTTCCTTTTCCAGCATCCTGGGGGACTCTTTGGTGCTCGGATATGAAACAGCCAATTTGGGGCCATTTAGAGAGATATATATATGGATATATAAAACCTAAAAGAGGTGGGCCGGCGGGGGCAGGTGTCCATGTCTGCACTGTGGAATTCCGGCTCCGACTTGTCAGAACTCATTTCTGCCCGGACACGGGCAGCCATCGGTTCCCAGTGGCCTCCCATCACTCTGGCTGCAGCGGGACTTCTCCGCGCGTCCCAGACGTGAAAGGTCAGCGCCGTGCACGGCGGGCAGAGACGCTCATTAATGCAACCAGATTCTTGGGAAAAAATCGGGGAAACGGGGAGCAAGGCAAACGCACACACAGAGACAGAGAGAGACCGAGAGGATTCCTGGCAAGGTCAGTAACACCAGCAATTTGCCTGCCCGGTCCGCCAGGCATTTGGGCGTGCGCNTGGCACTTGGGCGTGCGCAGAGACCAACATCTGAAACCCATCACCGGAGCCCTATTAGGATTCTGTCTCTCTCTCTCTCCCTCTCTCTCTTTTTCTTTCCCCCAAGTTGTATCGACACGGGGGATAATAATGAGGCATTNAGGCATTTGGGCGTGCGCAGAGACCAACATCTGAAACCCATCACCGGAGCCCTATTAGGATTCTGTCTCTCTCTCTCCCTCTCTCTCTTTTTCTTTCCCCCAAGTTGTATCGACACGGGGGATAATAATGAGGCATTCATCCTGCTGTATTCTGTAGGTTTAAACCATTTGCAGGCTCTTCCCGGGACGACGGAGGTGGGAAGGAGCAGAACGCAGGTTCTCGGAGCGAGCCCCCGACGCACCCGTCCTACGCCGGCCACGGGACTGAAACCCAATTGCCGTTCCCCCCGCTGAAAGTAAATGTAACTCATCAGTTCCCATCAGGCTGCTGGTATGATTCCTGCCACGGCCCATCACTGTGTCCTAGAGTTGACGAGCCCACGTCAGCCCCACTTAGCGGTGAGAATGTCAGCTTGTCAAGGGTTTTTAAGGCTGGGACTTGGAGACAAGGCACACCAATTTCTCTGCGAGCCAGAGGGTGGAATCCACCCCCCGCCTGCACCCCCAAAATGTCCTCTCGCCACGGAGGAACTTCGGGCAATGCCACGCTTTTTGCTACTGGAAAAACGGGGAGGGAAGATTTTTTTTTTAAAAGATGATCCCTCCTCCCCAGCCCCCTGCAAAAGGACGATTCCACCGCGGCCTCTTAGAGAAATTCCAGGCTTGTCTATCGGCAAAATAACAATTAAGTAGAGGGCCCGATAATGAGCGTCCCTGTTGCAATAAGCATCTGCGTGGCACCTAGTTAGGGACGTGCTCCTAGCTGGCCTCGCCACCGTGCGGAGCACTGTGCTCCCCTGTTTGGGGTCCAACGGAGGCAGGTGGTCAAACCCCAAAGGCCGTTTAAAAATGCAGCCTCCAATGGGGAAGGGACTGTGGGGGCGCCATACACCCAGGGTTGTGGACGGGTGTTCAAAGCCCGTGCAACCCGGTGCTCAGTGTACGTGGACCCCACAGAGTGCCCCGTGATGCACCCCGAGCCGGTGTTGAAGCATCCCAGAAATGGGCATCTTTTGGAGCTGGTCCATATCTCAGAAGTAGGAGGAAAATGGCCACGGATGCTCAGGGCACCCGGCATCCCCGCAGGGCTGGACTGTGGGACACTGGGTGCCCTACAGACCTTCCCGTGTCATCCTGGGATCTGCCACTCACCTGGGCATGCACTTTTGGCACCTGTTAACCACGTGTGCATGGAGCAGGGTCCTGACAAAGGTGTGTCCCAGCTCCCTGACTCACGGCAGGCTCCGAGGGCGGCACGGCCGGCCCCCCACCTCCAGGCTTTGCTCTGCAGCCCGCGACCCCACCCATGCACATGTGCACGTGGGGGTCCCTCTGCTCAGTTCGCTCTCTGCTTCCGAAGCGTCTGCTCTGGGTGGAGGGTTCTAACGCCCGCTGGCTGCCACTCGTCCCCTGGACCCCTCGCCGTAAACCTTCATTCGCCGTGTAGCAAATTGAAAATAGACAGGGCTGTAATTTCGGGGGGCGTTAATGAGGGCCCACGGCCAGCAGGGCGAGCCGGCCGCGCCTCCATGAATCGGTCCTTTCTTTGCAAGCCTGTGGCGCTGTGTGCTCCCCCGCAAAGGAAAAAATACGATGAAATAAAATTAAAAAACAAAAAACAAAAAAATGGGAGGCTTGCAACTCCCCAGCTGGACACCTCCAGCCTCCTAACCAGAAACGACCGAAAACCCGTCTCCCCGCGAGCTCGCCGTGATACATGTGTGCTCCTACCCCCGGTCTCAGTCACATTGAAATACGTGTGGGGGCTTCAGTGATCGTATTTAAAACTCCCTCCCCCTAATTCTTCACCATCCGTATTTCTTGGGTTCCGAAGCATCCCGCACGTGCACCACCCAATTCACCAAAGATGTAAAACTCAGGTTTATTCCATAAAAGTGTATGTCGGAGGGGAGTGCCTCTCTGTTGTATTTCCCCTTCACCTTTTCAGATTTAATCAGCAGCGAAATGAGGGAAATGGAACAAAATTCCTGCTGTTGCGTGTTTGGGCAATGTCATTCCCTCCCCGCCTCCCCAAATCAGGCCCATGTGATAAACGTACGGTTTGCACTGACGCCTTCCCTTGTAATGAACATAATGGGAAGGATCTAAAAATGTTTAAAGCTTTTGTTTCCTTTTCTTCTTTTTCTTTTTTTTAATGCAGAGAAGCATTAAATTGTAGACAATTCTTTTGGAAATGGGTTCGCGTATCAACAAATATACTCTTGGAAACACTTTCTGAACCTACGGCTGTGTTGGGTGCCCCGAAATAGGGGTGTGAGGCAGCCCTTGAGTGGAACCTCACCTCCAAAGCAAGAAACAAGCCAGCTCTCTGAGCCATTGTAAAAAGCGAGCGATCCTGCCCAAGCACCTGGGAGAATGGTAGGCGCTGGTCTCAAAATTGAGAGCTTCATTCTTTAAGCGGGGATGGGGGTGTCAGAACGTCTGCAGAAGAAACATGATGGGGTGTGTATTACGTAGGGCTTGGTAGGGCACCAGCCGTCAGGGGTTGAAGCAAACGAGAAGGTGTCGGCTCATAGAATGCAAACTTCAGTAGGATACGGGTTTCAGGAATGGCTTGATCAAGGCGCATCACAGGGTCGATGATTGGTGCCTGCTTTCTGCCCCTATGGGCATTCATGTGGCAGTTATTGTTTGAACACCTTTTGCTTTTGCAAATACCTTTGGGAGAGTCAAAGGGTCCAAGTTTGCATACCCAACGGATCTTAGGGTCCCCGCCTGAAGAATGAGAACGTGGAGCTGGCTGACGCCTACGGTCCCTGATGTCCCTGCAGACCACTGACTCTTTAGGACCCAAGCCTTTCTCTTTCCTAAAAGACCCAAGCCCATCACCAGCTGTTTAGTGGGGACTCCAAAATACCTTTCTTTTCTTTTTTACAAAAAAAAATGCACACGACATCCACATAACATACAACTCACTACGTCAAAGCCAACCACTCAGGGGCATTTAGCACCTTCACCGCGCTGTCTGCTTCCAGAACATTCTCATTGCTCCAAAAAGAGACACTGTTCCCCTTCGTGGTCACTGCCCATCCCGCTCCCTGGCCCCTGGTATCCACCAGTCTGCTTCCTGTCCTTAGAGACTGACCCGTTTTGGACGTTTCATATAAATGCAATCACACACCATGTGCCCGGGGGTCTCGGGCTTCTGTCAGTGAGCATCAGGTCGCATGGACCAGGGCTGCCCCTTTGGAGGGCTGAGTCATTCGGCGTCGTGTGCACGCCCCAACTCGTGTTTACCCAGCCGTGCCTCCATACTCCCGTGCGTCCGTGCGCCCCTGCGCCCCTGCACCCGTGCGCCCGTAGGTCGGTGCCCCCAAGCGCCCGTGCGTCCGTGCGCCCAAGCGCGGACACTGGGGCTACTTCTGTCTTTGGGCTGTTGTGCGTCACGCTTCCAGAGACATGCCTGTCCAAGTTTTCATGTGAACGCCGTTTTCCGAACACCTTTCGGGTGCTGGAGAGAATCAGCACCGGGATCTGCTCCTGCCACCCCACTTCTCCCCGCCCCCACGCCACGCAACAGCCCAGGTGGGCAGGGAGCGATCCCGTGCAGGGAACAAGGTTCGTCCCCCTTTGCAGAGCCCAACTGGGCTCCAGCTCGCTGGTGTGTAAAGCAACCCTGTGACTTCTCTTGGAAAACCCTCTGTGCCGTTCCGACGCGCTCTCCCCACCTTCCCGTCCCCACCCACACCCACGTTCATTAGGACCTGGCGCTGCCTTCTGCCTGCTACCCTCTGCAAACCAGCGCTCGCTCCGATGGCCCCACCTTTGCAGAAACTTTGCAGGGACAGGGATGGGGAACGCTCGTTCGTTGGAGACATAGGGGGAGGGAAGGGTAGAGGTGGGAGTTACAGCCGTCTGGGGGCCGCCCGCGAGATTTACTGGCCGCGGCCTCCGCAGACCCATAAAACCAGGTAATAGGCCCTCTGGAGTCATTACTTAGACCAGAGCAGAGGCGCCTGTTCCGAGTGGCAGCTGGGTCTCTGCCAAAGCAGCCTCGCGCTCTGGAAGGCGCTCTTACTACCCAGCTCTGGGGACGTCGCAGGGCACTCTGGTCCGCGGTCCACGGCCCGCAGAGAGAAGCAGCAGGAGACCCGCTCGGACGCACAGGTGCGCAGCCGCGCGTAGGCGTGCCCTGTCTTTTGGAGCAAAACCACTTGGCAACTCTCCGGACACCTGCCTTCGCGTCCCGTGACGCACACGTGCCGTTAACTACCGTGAGCAAAAACGTTTTATAGCCATGGGGAGCTGCACCCAGGAGAGGGGCAGTGTGCCGACCCCACCTCGTGGTCGCACTTCTCTTGGTAGAGTCCACGCACTCCTGCGACGTCTCCGGCCGCTGCGTGCTGGCACCGAGCAGGTGCTCAGGGAACAGCGTGGCACAACAGGTAAATGTAAGCCCTTCCCTGCCTCTGGGGGAAACTTCATTACGTCTCCCCATTTATCACAGCGCGCCGTTCCTTCCACTTTGTAAAAGGAGCTCTTTTTTGTTTTTTTGGGTTTTTTTTTTTTTTGAAACAACATGAGAAAATAAAATTTCCATTGAATCCGTGCATCTAACAAAGGACGTGAACAGAAAGCATCCAGCAAAATGTTTCCTTCTGACCCTTTGGATGCCTGGACGCTTGTCATTTCTATAAAACGTTGCCTTCTTAATTTTTTAATTAAACATTGAGAGAGCATCACGATTCGGATCCTTATTTTTATCCGCTGTAAAATGGAGCCGTGGGTAATTATGATGCCCTTTTTGGCACAGGACATAATGTTTCCTTATGGAAATGATGGGGTAACGTGATAACAGTCGTTTATTTATTTATGAAACAATGTTGATTCATGGCTACTTACAAATGCTTATTTCCGGCACAGGACATGCCATAGAGTCACACTGAGAACCCAGCTGCGAGGGGGAAAACTGTTTCATTTCTCAGAGACGCTGTTTCCAAGAGGTACCGCTGGAAGTCTAGGGGGCCGGCTGCAGGTGGGGCACCCCCCACCCCGACCTCTTGTTTCAGATCACGGTTTACATTTGCAGATTCTCTTTCTCCCAAACCGAAAGCAATCACAGGAGCTGAGGGAAGGACAGGGTCACAAGTTCCCGAGATCAGAAGCAGCACCTGCCGCATTTGTGGGTTTTCTCGTGGCATTAGAGTCGCCCGTGGTTTGACGGAGGACAGAGCTGACTTCCTCCTGATCCTTGGGTGGTTAATGGGAACGCTCACTGTCTTTAATTGATTCGGAAAAAGTAAAGGGTACACATGTGTTACCTGTATTTTCCTAGCCGCCAGAACATTGTGTAATACCCCAGCTCCGTGGACATGGAGTGGGAGACAGGAATCTCTATTGCTTTGGGGGCTTTTACGGAGGAGAAAAGTGGCAGCCAGGGGAGCGAGGCGTGCTGGATGGTCTGTGAACGTTGGGCCACGTGAGGTTCCCTTGTGGGATGTTCATGCCGGGCTGTGTGATAAAATGGGTACATGTCCCTGGAGTGTCCACCTTTCCCTTGCACCTGCTTCTCACCTGTCATGGGCTGCATGGTGTCCCCTAGATTAACGCCCACCTGGACCTTCAGAACGGATCCTTATTTGGAAATAGGGTCTTTGAAGATGTCATTAAGGTGTAACTTAAAATGAGCCCATCCTGGATCAGAATGGCCCTAAATGCAATGACAGGTGTCCTTGGAAGAGAATGAAGAGGACAGACAGACACAAAGGAGAAGCCACATGAGGACAGAGGAAGAGACGGGAGGGACGTGGCCACCAGCCCAAGGACACCTGGAGCCCCAGAAGCTGGAAGAGGAGAAGGACCCTCCCCTGGTGCCTCTGGAGGGAGCACAGCCCTGCCCCAGATGGATCTTAGGGGTCCTGCCCGTCTGGATCTCAGCAGCCCTGCCCCGCCTGGATCTCAGACTCTGGCCTCCAGAATGGTGAGACAATTAATTTCTATTGTTTGGAGCCTCCCAGTCTGTGGTCATTTGTTACAGCTGCCCCAGGACATTCATACGTACCCGTCGTGGTTTCAAATGCCCATGCAGGACGAGGGCATTTTTAAAGGCCCATCTCCCTGACCAGACAGGATGGTTCCGATCTCTTCCTTGCAAAATAAAAGCAAAACGTCATTGCTTTTGACCAGTGCTCAGAAGCCCCCGAATTGGCAGGTAAGGTTGGAAGGTATCCAGAAGAGCCTCATGACCATTAAAAATAAAAAACAAAAAACAAACAAAACCCAGTACAGATGCTTTAATACCTGTGAATATCAATTATAGCTCGTTAGTGATATGAGCCCTGACACAATGGGGAGATATATATCACGTTACAAAGTATCTCTCTTTCAATCAAGCGAAGGGATTCAGGGAAAGCAGAGTAGGTCAGACTTTGAAAAAAAACTGGCATATTCAAAAAAAGAGCTAGGGCAGAAAATTTGGCAATTACCTGATTTTTAAAACCTTGTTTTTCAGGAGCCATTAAACGCAAACGTATTATGTAAAAAAGGTATACAAGGCAAGTCGGCGACCCACTTTCTTCATCCGTCAAGGCACGAAGGAGGTGCCCCCCCAGGACAAAAACCATCCTTTGTCCCTCATCGTATTCCCTTCTGCTTATCAGGCAGCGGAGACGTGAAGAATAAAATTCATATTGCGCACGGGTGAAACCCACCCACAGCACGCGGCCTGCAGGGAAGGTCAGGCTTTTTTAATTTGAAAATCCCCTCAGTGCTGAAAATCCTAGGACAGCTGCAGAGCGAGTCCCAGGGTGTGGATGGCGGGCGTCTACAGTGCAGGACCCCCGGCTGCCCACCCCCTCATCCCTGCAGCAAAGACCCTGACCCCACACACCGTGCATTCCGATGATGCACGAAGGAACCCAGGAATTATTGATCTGGCTGGGGATACGTCGTACGCTGTCCTCATCCCACCCTCAACTCAGGGCAGGTCCGTTAGAATTTGAATTTACGTTGGCGACATGGACGTCTAGGATGAGATGGAACCGGGAACACAGAATGTGCTTTAAATAAAGGGACGGATAAGGGTTATGCAGTTTGATGAATGTGCATGAAAATGCCCTATGGAGTTGGGGTGCCCTGTGCAGGTGGGGTTCTCAAAGTAGTTGGGGTACCATATGGATGAAAATAGCTGGGGTGCCCTAGGTGCTTGGGGTACCACATGCAATAATTTCTATCCCAAGACCCATAGCCATGATGTCAGCTCAAGAGAAATCTAAATGCAAACCATATATAACTGAGAAACTTTTAAATACGGGGCCGAGTTGTGATCTGCACCAGGGTCTCCAAACGTACGCTTTAAAGCTATAAAGTGCCTTGTCTTGGGGGATCTTGGGAATGGAATCACGCCATTGTGCTTTGGACTACGTGTTTTTTTTTTTTTAAGATTTTATTTATTTATTTGACAAAGAGACAGCCAGCGAGAGAGGGAACACAAGCAGGGGGAGGGGGAGAGGAAGAAGCAGGCTTCCAGCAGAGGAGCCTGATGTGGCTCGATCCCATAACGCCAGGATCACGCCCTGAGCTGAAGGCAGACGCTTAACCGCTGTGCCACCCAGGCGCCCCTGGACTACGTGTTTTATGAGCAACGCCCAACGTCACTACCACACATCGAGACTCCTTCTGAACCGAGTAAAGGCCTCTGCGAACTAGCTCGTTCGCGTCTCTCCACCATCACAGGACACGGCAGAAGAGGGGTCCTCATGTATGGGATGCCACAGAGAAAAGGGAAAGAGGCCAACCCCAAAGACAAAGCTTCAGTCTACGACGTTCTCTGCACCCCACAGACAGGGCGCTCTTGGAAATGTGACTTGGAAACAATGCGATGTCCTTCAAGGGCACCCCCGAAATACCAGCTGCCCTAGGACACAGCCAAGAAGTCAAGCAATAAACACACCCATGTGAGCCCCCCTCCCCTCGTCCCAGGCATGGATCACCCTCATTGACTGCATATATGACCTCCTTACTCTTGCTTCGAATGCCACCTTCGCGGAAAAGAAAGATGGAGGTCACGAAGAATTTGGTGCAGGGACCTCCCTGTGGGACCAGCCGTGCCCTATGCTGGCGGCCAGCAGTACTCACGTAGCACAAGCTAGCAATGCCCTTGGAGTCACCCAAGGGCAGGTGTGGCAGTGACCTTCTGGTCGTCTGTCCCCACTGCTCACATCATTGGTGCAGGTCTTGGTCCCTCGATGGCTCACGGCCATCACCTGCTTCGCCAGCCACAACGTTCACATTCGAACACAGGTCCAATCAACGTCCACGACATTCTCTCACCTGGGGCCCACGAAAATGCACCCACTCGCCCAGCCAAGACCGTAGGTAAAAAAAAAGTCCTTGCAAAGAGAGTGCGTGCGTTCACTGCATTCCTAATGCAACGTTCAGAGGCGCCCATGAATACGTCTACAAGCAATTTCCATCCTACGACTGCACGAACGTCGAAAGGATGC
Source organism: Ailuropoda melanoleuca (assembly GCF_002007445.2). NCBI lineage: Eukaryota > Metazoa > Chordata > Mammalia > Carnivora > Ursidae > Ailuropoda > Ailuropoda melanoleuca. The sequence goes on along the minus strand of NC_048238.1, from coordinate 667,122 downwards.
CGTTTCGGGTGGCACAGGTGTCAGTTTAGCCACGGAAAGGCGCAACGTGGCCATTAAAACAATTCCCTGAAGCTCACCAAATTGGGGAAGTTCGGGAGACGTTGTCTGGCAAGAGCTGCGAGGACAGGTGATTTATGATGGGGGATATGCTGGCTGTGCTCAGGAACGTGGGTGGGAAGATGCTTGGCCTGATGCAGGGTCCAGGAAGGCTCAGCTCCGTGGCACCTATGACACTCCCGCCCTGTGGAGCCGTGTTTGCATTCCTGGAAGAAGAAGTTAGCCAGGTGAGATCTCCACACCATCCTTCTGTTGTACTGAGATTACAGCTCGGCAGCAGCCCCGGGCCAATAAGGGCTTGCTGGCTGTCATCTTTGGAGTCTGGTGTCTTCTGTGCGGAAGCCAGGAGTCCCTAACTGACAAGGCTCACCTGTCTACACCCCAGAGACACAAGCATCTGGACCATCTGTGTCCCCTGGGGTGCAGGTATAGATGGCACAAGGCTTACCTGTCTTCACCCCAGAGACACAAGCACCTGCACTATCTGTGTCTGCTGGGGATACAGGTGCAAATGGGGCAAGGCTTACCTGTCTTCACCCCAGAGACACAAGCACCTGGACCGTCTGTGTCCCCTGGGGTACAGGTGCAGATGGGACAAGGCTCACCTGTGTTCACCCCAGACACACAAGCACCTGGACCATCTGTGTCCTGGGGATACCGGTGCAGATGGGAAATATGGTCTGGGATATGCAGGGACCAATTGTCCTGCTGTCCTTCCCAGCACACATAGCCTCGTGTATGTGCGTGCTCACGCACACACATCCGTACACACACACGTGTGCATGCGTGTTCATGCACAGACACACTCTCTCACACACATACACACATGCTCACACGCGGTACGTACAACAAGACAGAAACAGCTGCAGCACCTGCTACCCCTGTCTCCCCTTCTGTTTCCAAAATTAAAGCAAAACCAGTCACTTGTTTCCATCCCCAAATTCACTTTTTGGTTCACTTTCTTACCGACGGAGGTGTCGCGCCTTCTCGGTTCCTCGGGGCGGGGGCGGAAATCTGCGGATATAAATGCTCCTCCGTTCAAGGCGTTCAAGGCGAGACAGGGAAAGGAAGTGACAGTTGCTATTTTAATTTAATTCAAAATGTTTCCAGGCTATTTTTAACTAATCAAGTCCAAATTGCAACAGAGCTGAGAGCAGGCCTCGTTTCAGGAACAAAAGCGAAAAGAAAATGTTCTGAAGCTGAAAGCCCGTCCTGTCCTCGTATTTACAGCACCTGTTGAAGTTCATTAAGGTCACGCCCAGATTGTTTTGGGTGGGAATCCATACCGATTCAATTCAGCGAAGACAATCCCAAAAGGGCAACAACCCGAAAGAATTGGGGAAAGAGGAAAGTTCGCATGTGCAAATTGCTTTCTTTTTCTTTCTTTCTTTCTTTCTTTCTTTCTTTCTTTCTTTCTTCTTTCTTTCTTTCTTTTCTTTCTTTCTTCTTTCTTTCTTTCTTTCTTCTTTCTTTCCGTTTTTTGCAGACAATCTAGGAAAAATGTCGTCTCTGGGATCTCTTTTACGAGATGCCTCTCGTTTCCCAGATCGTCCAAGAATGATAAAAATATTCTCCTCCTAAACCGGGCCTGCTTTTTATTTGGAAGGGAAAAAAAGCCCTGGCATTTTGCAGGAAAACAGATGTCCAAAGTCACTTTTTCGGCCTGTGATGGGGGGAGAAATCAGGAAGCCTTCAGGAAGGGTTCCATTCCAATTGTGGATCTCTTTTGTACATGCACTCGGTGCACGGGGAAATAAAGGGAGAATTGATGAGTCCCCACCGTGAGCTCATTACACGGCCGGCTGGCCAGGGCACGCTCAGCGCGGCCAATGACAGGATCCCAGCTCCACGGGCAAAAACATTTCCCACACTGCATTTTCATATGGCTTCATTTTCACCGTCCATATTTCTGAGGCATGGAGTGTGTGTGGAGGGGGGAAACACGTGTGCGTCTGAACAAAATAGGTTTTCAGCCGAGGGGTGAAGGACGGGTTGGAAAACAGCACCGTAACTTCCACCACGTTAGAAAAAGTCAAACCAAAAAAAAGAGAGAGAGAGAGAGAGAGAAGCTTTCTGCAAAAAGCATGGCCTTGTGTCCAAAGGGACGTGTGTGAGATAGTCAATAAAGGAGAAACGGGCATCTCACTTGTGCCTGGCACAGGAGCAGAGAGGGGCATGGTGGCAGCGTAAATGGGGCGTTCTGGAAGCTTGTGGGAATCCCACACGTGCACACCCAGCTCTGTCCCAGCTCTGTCCCAGCTCAAGCAGAGACAGAGATAGAAGAGAGAGAAGAGAGAGAATCCTCCGTTGTCCAGTTTGTTCTGTGCAGGCCCTCGACTGATTAGATGAGGCCCACCACATTGCCAAGCAGGATGGTTCTCTAGTTCCCTTGGTGTACTTAGCCATCCTTTCTTATTCATCGTCCCTGGAGGACGCGGAGAGCGGGGGCTGTTTACCCAGGATGACCTCTTTCCCCTTAGTGCACGATAAAGTTTCTCCTCCGTAATATTTGCCTTGAATCCCTACAAAATTACCAGTGAGGGCAGCCCACCCTGCCACCTTCCCACACCAGACTCTGAATCCATGGCCCTCGTCTGAGCTCACGTGGGTGACTTTCTTTGCTTCCACGCAAGGAAGGACGGAATAAAACACACCCGATCCTCTTTCTGCCACCTGGAGCCATGGAGAATTCAACGCTGTGTTTAGCTCCATTTATTTTATTTTATTATTATTATTTTTTAAAGATTTTATTTATTGGACAGAGATAGAGACAGCCAGCGAGAGAGGGAACACAAGCAGGGGGAGTGGGAGAGGAAGAAGCAGGCTCATAGCAGTGGAGCCTGACGTGGGGCTCGATCCCATAACACCGGGATCACGCCCTGAGCCGAAGGCAGACGCTTAACCGCTGTGCCACCCGGGCGCCCCATGCCGTTGGGTTCAAAGGTCCGGATACCTGAGCGCTAGGGCACCTGCAGTTTCCAAAACATTCCCGGGGCCGTAGACGACAGTCCCACACAGTTCACCCGATTCCTATTCTTCTAAACTGAGCTGTCTCCACCATCCTGAGTCTTGGGCAGAAAGAACGCTCCTCCCCTTCTCCGCCCGCGTGTGCGCGGGTCCTCGGTGGAGACCAAGAGCCTCAAAGACAGCACGGAAGGCGGTGGGTGGCGACAACCCAGCAGAAGGCAATAAATAACCATTAGACCCACCCCTGGGTCGGATCTGCCCACCTGTTATTTTTATACCTTGCAGCTGACCACTCCGGCTTACGTCCTCAGCCGAATTATTAGCACCATTGGAACAGAGGAATGAGCCACAGACGACATTTACGTTCTTGAATAGGGCCTTTGGCTAAACGAGTCATTAAATAATAAGCCACGTATTGGACATTCTCATCCGAACCCCGTCCGATAAATTAATTTATCCCGCGATGAGAACATCCCACCAAACAGGGAAAGGGAGATGTGAATCCAGGGTGGGTGAATTCCATCAGGGCCTGACAGAGCCCCATACAACCATCTCGTGAACACCCCAGAAAAACGTAGGAAAGTAGGAATCATTCTGCACCAAGTGTCTGAAAACTCAAGCGCGAAGGGATACTCGTTAATGATTCAGTGTCAGGTTGGGAAGGACCGGCGAGAAGGGTCTGCAGACCCCTGATCGGAAACCGCTGTCGGGTATCGCTTCATTAACAATTCCAAGAGGCACCCGGTTTGCGACTTTGGACACAGGATACTAAAGCTGCCGAGATCGCGAAGGCCTTCAAACATGACATTAAAACACAGGGCGGCTTGCAGACAAACGTCACTGCAGGCAGGGCAGTGGGATTCAGGAGGGACGGGTGTGGGAGCTGGTCAGCAGGCCCCACCCTCGAGTTGTCAGGGTACCATGACCATACCCTTGGGGGTAGGAGATGACTTTGTGAACCAGCAGCAAAGCACGCCAACTACAAGACCTTTGGTCTATCCAACGGCAGACACGTGAGCAGCCCGGCCGAGCTCAGCACATTTACAAATCCACACCTCCATATTTAAAGGTTCCCCCAAAGAAAGAAGAAAGAACTTCAGAGAGGTAGGAAGAGCTCCCCATTTTGCTCACCATGCTGTCCTGAAGACCTCTCTTCCTTCCTACTCCCGATTCACGCAAGACAGACTTGCGAGCGCTCTGCACCCGAGACACAGCTCTTGGGAAAACGCGAGCAGAGAACGTAGGTTCTGCTGGCCCAGCCTCCGGAGGAATCGCTTAGCTGGAAAAGCCAACAGCTGCCGCCATTTTCCTCTAGAGCCTGCAGCTGCATCTCAAGTTACCAAATCCTCATTGTCGGTCGAGAAGGTCTTGCAGGTGAGCAACCGTGTTTTGGATGCCTGAGAGGTTTCCCTGGGTTCACTGTCAATGAATCTTGTGAAGTTCCAAATATTACCTTACTGATGGGATTTCGTAATGGACACAACGGACGAAGTTCCCTGCTTACAAGTCATTATGTTGCACAATTAATTTCTATGCAAGCTGATATCTGTTTTATTAAAACAAAATAAAGACACCAAGGTCCAATTGCACCCCGATCACATGCACGACATCACCATGATTCGTTTTAATTTTCCTCTTGTAAGTACCCAAGTTGGATATGGCCCATGGGGCCTCTGTGCCTAGCGTGCTGGGCACCAAATCTGTCTTCACACTGTATATTTTGCCTGCGTGCGTCCCTATCATGATGCCTGTCTCCTCCCAGGAGATGCTGAGCTCTTTTTGACGCAGAGGAAGAAATTTTTTTTTTTATCTTGCAGTGAGCAGAGAATTGATGGATGATGGATGATGGATGGATGGATGAAGGGATGGATGGATGAATGGATAAAAGGATGGAAGGATGTATTTATTCATGGATGGATGGATGGATGGGTGGGTGGGTGGATGGATGGTAGATTACTGGATGGATGGATGGATGAATGGATGAACAGGTGGATGGATGGATGGATGGATGGATTGGGTGAATGGATGAATAGGTGGGTGGGTGGATAGATGGAAGGATGGATGGATGATGGATGAATGGATGGATAGATAGATGGACAGATGGATAGACAGATGACAGATGGGTGATGGATGGGTGGATGATGGATGGATGGATGGATGAACAGGTGGTTGGATGGATAGATGGACAGATGAACAGGTGGATGGATGGAAAGGCAGACGGATGGATGGATGTTTGCTGAACTGAACAGAACTCTGCAGCATGGTTCCAGAACACCAGTTCTGTCAGTAGGTCTTTGAGCAGCTTGAAAAGTACAGGAGAGGAGAGAGCCCTAGGACAGGAGAGTTTGAAGAACAGAGGGGGATCAGAGGAGAAATCTCTCTGCACCCCCAACTCTGAGACCCCCAGAGTAGTCCAGCCCCCTTTGGAAACCAGCTAGCTCCCCTGGAAAAGCCCCAAACCTTGCATGCAGAACGCCCTTGCTTGGGGTGTCAAGGAGATCTTCATCTAAGGACACAGCCTGCCACCTGCCACACGGAACCCACCTCTAACCATTTACACGTTGGTAAACGTTAAACCCATCGAAACACTTTCTGTTTAACTGGTTCCACCAGGTGCGATGTAATTTAGGTGAAGTTATGCCCGGTCTTGGGTTCATCAACCTGCTTGCGGGAGCACCACCTTCGACCCCAAAGGGGAGATCAAATCAAGTCCAATTAGATTGTATCCAATTTGACTTAGTAAAGCCCTAAAGCTTTGTGCGTTGAAGTTCGAATGTGAGGGGAAAACAGATACAAATGATAATTGATTTCATTTTCACCCTCCATTTTTGAGGGCAAATATTCCCTCTTCATTCATGATGGACGGATACAATTGCAATAATTTAATACGTCCTCTGGGTCCCATTTTCCTCTCTATCCATATGCTACTTAGCCCCTTTCCCTGATGTGAAGGGTAACTCTCAGCTTGTGGGTCCACGTTTGGGGACATTTCAAGGAATTCCTGGAGCGCTCATTTTGCAGAAGAAATTTTAACAATACTGTCCCTTTAATTTCTGCTCCGACAACTGGTGCCCGTGGCGGTATTTATCGCCCGTTCCTAGAAACCGGCAGATGTCTCTGTGAGCTTTTCCGTGGGAAGTAAAGACTTTTTTATTCATACCATAGAATTAAATTTCGCCGAATGTTCGGTTATCGGTTATTCTTTTTTTAATGTTCTTAAGTTTCTGGAAACTTGCAGAATTATTATATTTTCAAAAGTAGTTTGGGAGTTTTAATATATCTAATAACATCAGATCAATAGTGTGAATGCCACACGGTGTATTACAGAAAGGAGAAATGCCCACATCAGGGAAGAATAAGTGAATTTACTCGCAGGCCGGCCCCAACAGCTTGTTTATAATCGGCCAGAAGGCTTTCAGGGAGAGAAAATTAACGCGCTGGGTTCTCATGCTGACAACTTTCTTCGATGTGGTGTAATACAAAAAAAAAATTAAAAAAAACATATATATATTAACTGTTTTAAAGCAACTATTTTGGGAAGTGTGTAAAAATGCCCATACATGCGAGCTTTTCATGCAAATCTTTTTTTAATAAGGGCCTATTCTGTTTTATGGGAACCGTGCCTCGTTTTTGCTTTATTACGGGCAGACGGTTTTGATTCACGCTATTATATGCAAATACGCGGAGTGCTTTCTCGATAATTACTATGCCTGATGCATGAGTGAGGTTTGGGTTCCATTTTTCTGAGGATGCACCGAAATTCTGATTTTACAACAATTTTAGTCACCTGGAATTACCATGTATATTTTCTGGGGCAATTAACATTCCTGGTAAGGGCGCATGGGTCTAAGAAAGAAGTTTATAATGAACCTAGGAGCACCGGGTAGGTTCTCGGGAACCAGGTCTGCTTCCATTCTGGGGACAAATTTAGGTGTTTGGAAACGGAATTCTTCACACGCACCTGTTTTGCCTCCAAAGCATCTCTGCACCAGTGCCGGCGTTGTCTTCCTACAGAGGAAGTTCAACAATGCAGACTCTTACGAGCTCAGTCCTTTTACCAGTTTCCCACAAGATTGGGACAAAAGGCACCCTTCTCACGGTCTCAAAATCATGGCGTCCTGGGGTAAATGCATTTCCATGATTACGCCACTCAGAGGGTTCTCTCTCCTCCTCCCATGAAGAGATTTACGGAGAAAAAACAGAACAGCAGCAAAAAACNGGGAAAACGCGAGCAGAGAACGTAGGTTCTGCTGGCCCAGCCTCCGGAGGAATCGCTTAGCTGGAAAAGCCAACAGCTGCCGCCATTTTCCTCTAGAGCCTGCAGCTGCATCTCAAGTTACCAAATCCTCATTGTCGGTCGAGAAGGTCTTGCAGGTGAGCAACCGTGTTTTGGATGCCTGAGAGGTTTCCCTGGGTTCACTGTCAATGAATCTTGTGAAGTTCCAAATATTACCTTACTGATGGGATTTCGTAATGGACACAACGGACGAAGTTCCCTGCTTACAAGTCATTATGTTGCACAATTAATTTCTATGCAAGCTGATATCTGTTTTATTAAAACAAAATAAAGACACCAAGGTCCAATTGCACCCCGATCACATGCACGACATCACCATGATTCGTTTTAATTTTCCTCTTGTAAGTACCCAAGTTGGATATGGCCCATGGGGCCTCTGTGCCTAGCGTGCTGGGCACCAAATCTGTCTTCACACTGTATATTTTGCCTGCGTGCGTCCCTATCATGATGCCTGTCTCCTCCCAGGAGATGCTGAGCTCTTTTTGACGCAGAGGAAGAAATTTTTTTTTTTATCTTGCAGTGAGCAGAGAATTGATGGATGATGGATGATGGATGGATGGATGAAGGGATGGATGGATGAATGGATAAAAGGATGGAAGGATGTATTTATTCATGGATGGATGGATGGATGGGTGGGTGGGTGGATGGATGGTAGATTACTGGATGGATGGATGGATGAATGGATGAACAGGTGGATGGATGGATGGATGGATGGATGGGTGAATGGATGAATAGGTGGGTGGGTGGATAGATGGAAGGATGGATGGATGATGGATGAATGGATGGATAGATAGATGGACANCATATATATATTAACTGTTTTAAAGCAACTATTTTGGGAAGTGTGTAAAAATGCCCATACATGCGAGCTTTTCATGCAAATCTTTTTTTAATAAGGGCCTATTCTGTTTTATGGGAACCGTGCCTCGTTTTTGCTTTATTACGGGCAGACGGTTTTGATTCACGCTATTATATGCAAATACGCGGAGTGCTTTCTCGATAATTACTATGCCTGATGCATGAGTGAGGTTTGGGTTCCATTTTTCTGAGGATGCACCGAAATTCTGATTTTACAACAATTTTAGTCACCTGGAATTACCATGTATATTTTCTGGGGCAATTAACATTCCTGGTAAGGGCGCATGGGTCTAAGAAAGAAGTTTATAATGAACCTAGGAGCACCGGGTAGGTTCTCGGGAACCAGGTCTGCTTCCATTCTGGGGACAAATTTAGGTGTTTGGAAACGGAATTCTTCACACGCACCTGTTTTGCCTCCAAAGCATCTCTGCACCAGAGCCGGCGTTGTCTTCCTACAGAGGAAGTTCAACAATGCAGACTCTTACGAGCTCAGTCCTTTANCTTTCTTATTCATCGTCCCTGGAGGACGCGGAGAGCGGGGGCTGTTTACCCAGGATGACCTCTTTCCCCTTAGTGCACGATAAAGTTTCTCCTCCGTAATATTTGCCTTGAATCCCTACAAAATTACCAGTGAGGGCAGCCCACCCTGCCACCTTCCCACACCAGACTCTGAATCCATGGCCCTCGTCTGAGCTCACGTGGGTGACTTTCTTTGCTTCCACGCAAGGAAGGACGGAATAAAACACACCCGATCCTCTTTCTGCCACCTGGAGCCATGGAGAATTCAACGCTGTGTTTAGCTCCATTTATTTTATTTTATTATTATTATTTTTTAAAGATTTTATTTATTGGACAGAGATAGAGACAGCCAGCGAGAGAGGGAACACAAGCAGGGGGAGTGGGAGAGGAAGAAGCAGGCTCATAGCAGTGGAGCCTGACGTGGGGCTCGATCCCATAACACCGGGATCACGCCCTGAGCCGAAGGCAGACGCTTAACCGCTGTGCCACCCGGGCGCCCCATGCCGTTGGGTTCAAAGGTCCGGATACCTGAGCGCTAGGGCACCTGCAGTTTCCAAAACATTCCCGGGGCCGTAGACGACAGTCCCACACAGTTCACCCGATTCCTATTCTTCTAAACTGAGCTGTCTCCACCATCCTGAGTCTTGGGCAGAAAGAACGCTCCTCCCCTTCTCCGCCCGCGTGTGCGCGGGTCCTCGGTGGAGACCAAGAGCCTCAAAGACAGCACGGAAGGCGGTGGGTGGCGACAACCCAGCAGAAGGCAATAAATAACCATTAGACCCACCCCTGGGTCGGATCTGCCCACCTGTTATTTTTATACCTTGCAGCTGACCACTCCGGCTTACGTCCTCAGCCGAATTATTAGCACCATTGGAACAGAGGAATGAGCCACAGACGACATTTACGTTCTTGAATAGGGCCTTTGGCTAAACGAGTCATTAAATAATAAGCCACGTATTGGACATTCTCATCCGAACCCCGTCCGATAAATTAATTTATCCCGCGATGAGAACATCCCACCAAACAGGGAAAGGGAGATGTGAATCCAGGGTGGGTGAATTCCATCAGGGCCTGACAGAGCCCCATACAACCATCTCGTGAACACCCCAGAAAAACGTAGGAAAGTAGGAATCATTCTGCACCAAGTGTCTGAAAACTCAAGCGCGAAGGGATACTCGTTAATGATTCAGTGTCAGGTTGGGAAGGACCGGCGAGAAGGGTCTGCAGACCCCTGATCGGAAACCGCTGTCGGGTATCGCTTCATTAACAATTCCAAGAGGCACCCGGTTTGCGACTTTGGACACAGGATACTAAAGCTGCCGAGATCGCGAAGGCCTTCAAACATGACATTAAAACACAGGGCGGCTTGCAGACAAACGTCACTGCAGGCAGGGCAGTGGGATTCAGGAGGGACGGGTGTGGGAGCTGGTCAGCAGGCCCCACCCTCGAGTTGTCAGGGTACCATGACCATACCCTTGGGGGTAGGAGATGACTTTGTGAACCAGCAGCAAAGCACGCCAACTACAAGACCTTTGGTCTATCCAACGGCAGACACGTGAGCAGCCCGGCCGAGCTCAGCACATTTACAAATCCACACCTCCATATTTAAAGGTTCCCCCAAAGAAAGAAGAAAGAACTTCAGAGAGGTAGGAAGAGCTCCCCATTTTGCTCACCATGCTGTCCTGAAGACCTCTCTTCCTTCCTACTCCCGATTCACGCAAGACAGACTTGCGAGCGCTCTGCACCCGAGACACAGCTCTTGGGAAAACGCGAGCAGAGAACGTAGGTTCTGCTGGCCCAGCCTCCGGAGGAATCGCTTAGCTGGAAAAGCCAACAGCTGCCGCCATTTTCCTCTAGAGCCTGCAGCTGCATCTCAAGTTACCAAATCCTCATTGTCGGTCGAGAAGGTCTTGCAGGTGAGCAACCGTGTTTTGGATGCCTGAGAGGTTTCCCTGGGTTCACTGTCAATGAATCTTGTGAAGTTCCAAATATTACCTTACTGATGGGATTTCGTAATGGACACAACGGACGAAGTTCCCTGCTTACAAGTCATTATGTTGCACAATTAATTTCTATGCAAGCTGATATCTGTTTTATTAAAACAAAATAAAGACACCAAGGTCCAATTGCACCCCGATCACATGCACGACATCACCATGATTCGTTTTAATTTTCCTCTTGTAAGTACCCAAGTTGGATATGGCCCATGGGGCCTCTGTGCCTAGCGTGCTGGGCACCAAATCTATCTTCACACTGTATATTTTGCCTGCGTGCGTCCCTATCATGATGCCTGTCTCCTCCCAGGAGATGCTGAGCTCTTTTTGACGCAGAGGAAGAAATTTTTTTTTTTATCTTGCAGTGAGCAGAGAATTGATGGATGATGGATGATGGATGGATGGATGAAGGGATGGATGGATGAATGGATAAAAGGATGGAAGGATGTATTTATTCATGGATGGATGGATGGATGGGTGGGTGGGTGGATGGATGGTAGATTACTGGATGGATGGATGGATGAATGGATGAACAGGTGGATGGATGGATGGATGGATGGATGGGTGAATGGATGAATAGGTGGGTGGGTGGATAGATGGAAGGATGGATGGATGATGGATGAATGGATGGATAGATAGATGGACAGATGGATAGACAGATGACAGATGGGTGATGGATGGGTGGATGATGGATGGATGGATGGATGAACAGGTGGTTGGATGGATAGATGGACAGATGAACAGGTGGATGGATGGAAAGGCAGACGGATGGATGGATGTTTGCTGAACTGAACAGAACTCTGCAGCATGGTTCCAGAACACCAGTTCTGTCAGTAGGTCTTTGAGCAGCTTGAAAAGTACAGGAGAGGAGAGAGCCCTAGGACAGGAGAGTTTGAAGAACAGAGGGGGATCAGAGGAGAAATCTCTCTGCACCCCCAACTCTGAGACCCCCAGAGTAGTCCAGCCCCCTTTGGAAACCAGCTAGCTCCCCTGGAAAAGCCCCAAACCTTGCATGCAGAACGCCCTTGCTTGGGGTGTCAAGGAGATCTTCATCTAAGGACACAGCCTGCCACCTGCCACACGGAACCCACCTCTAACCATTTACACGTTGGTAAACGTTAAACCCATCGAAACACTTTCTGTTTAACTGGTTCCACCAGGTGCGATGTAATTTAGGTGAAGTTATGCCCGGTCTTGGGTTCATCAACCTGCTTGCGGGAGCACCACCTTCGACCCCAAAGGGGAGATCAAATCAAGTCCAATTAGATTGTATCCAATTTGACTTAGTAAAGCCCTAAAGCTTTGTGCGTTGAAGTTCGAATGTGAGGGGAAAACAGATACAAATGATAATTGATTTCATTTTCACCCTCCATTTTTGAGGGCAAATATTCCCTCTTCATTCATGATGGACGGATACAATTGCAATAATTTAATACGTCCTCTGGGTCCCATTTTCCTCTCTATCCATATGCTACTTAGCCCCTTTCCCTGATGTGAAGGGTAACTCTCAGCTTGTGGGTCCACGTTTGGGGACATTTCAAGGAATTCCTGGAGCGCTCATTTTGCAGAAGAAATTTTAACAATACTGTCCCTTTAATTTCTGCTCCGACAACTGGTGCCCGTGGCGGTATTTATCGCCCGTTCCTAGAAACCGGCAGATGTCTCTGTGAGCTTTTCCGTGGGAAGTAAAGACTTTTTTATTCATACCATAGAATTAAATTTCGCCGAATGTTCGGTTATCGGTTATTCTTTTTTTAATGTTCTTAAGTTTCTGAAAACTTGCAGAATTATTATATTTTCAAAAGTAGTTTGGGAGTTTTAATATATCTAATAACATCAGATCAATAGTGTGAATGCCACACGGTGTATTACAGAAAGGAGAAATGCCCACATCAGGGAAGAATAAGTGAATTTACTCGCAGGCCGGCCCCAACAGCTTGTTTATAATCGGCCAGAAGGCTTTCAGGGAGAGAAAATTAACGCGCTGGGTTCTCATGCTGACAACTTTCTTCGATGTGGTGTAATACAAAAAAAAATTAAAAAAAACCATATATATATTAACTGTTTTAAAGCAACTATTTTGGGAAGTGTGTAAAAATGCCCATACATGCGAGCTTTTCATGCAAATCTTTTTTTAATAAGGGCCTATTCTGTTTTATGGGAACCGTGCCTCGTTTTTGCTTTATTACGGGCAGACGGTTTTGATTCACGCTATTATATGCAAATATGCGGAGTACTTTCTCGATAATTACTATGCCTGATGCATGAGTGAGGTTTGGGTTCCATTTTTCTGAGGATGCACCGAAATTCTGATTTTACAACAATTTTAGTCACCTGGAATTACCATGTATATTTTCTGGGGCAATTAACATTCCTGGTAAGGGCGCATGGGTCTAAGAAAGAAGTTTATAATGAACCTAGGAGCACCGGGTAGGTTCTTGGGAACCAGGTCTGCTTCCATTCTGGGGACAAATTTAGGTGTTTGGAAACGGAATTCTTCACACGCACCTGTTTTGCCTCCAAAGCATCTCTGCACCAGTGCCGGCGTTGTCTTCCTACAGAGGAAGTTCAACAATGCAGACTCTTACGAGCTCAGTCCTTTTACCAGTTTCCCACAAGATTGGGACAAAAGGCACCCTTCTCACGGTCTCAAAATCATGGCGTCCTGGGGTAAATGCATTTCCATGATTACGCCACTCAGAGGGTTCTCTCTCCTCCTCCCATGAAGAGATTTACGGAGAAAAAACAGAACAGCAGCAAAAAACAAGGTATGTGGGAAGGTGAGACTATTCTCACATGGTTTTGGATTGGGTCTACCCCATAATCACGTCCTGAATTGCACCTCCAGCATCCCATATGCACCTGTTTTCAAGATGTGGTCTACTTAACCGCCATGGATATTACATGCAGCTTAAATTCTTTTCACACTTTCTGGACGTGACCATCCTGACACACATCCCCGAGTCATCATGGGCGTCCCTGGCCACAAAGACCACAATTGCAGGAGGTTTGAAATGATCCCTACTGGCTCCTCTTAAGTTGACAGGAGAAAATGGCGGACGCATTGGGACTGAGTATTTTCTCCTAGAAACTCATGGCCTTGAGGAGTTTGGAAGGTGGAGGATAGCTTTGCATCACCCTTCGTTTGTACACGGACCAGTCTTCGGCTCAGTTTCTCAGTGGTCCTTATCACTGGGCTGTGGACTTGGCCATGAGTTGGCATTGGCTGACTGCCAACGGTGGCTGCCCTTCCTAGGACTGGTGTCTTCTGAGCCCACGGCATGGTTTCCTGTTGTTTTCTGCTTGGGACATTGAGAAACCCCAGTGGTGCTCATGGCGTGTGGTCCCTGAAGGACCCAAAGATACCTGAGGTCTAAGAGACATCCAGCTGACCTGGATAGAGCATCCACCTGCTTCCCCGACAGACGGGTGGAATCCAGACATGAACACAGCTGACCTGTGGTCAGAGAGCGCCGACCCCGAGGGCCATCAGCAAAACCTAACCGCCAACAGCTTACGACTGGCCAGACTTTTCCCAGAGCATGCACGGTCAGCTCCGATATGCCATGTATGCCATATGCATTCTACACCCCATTCCTACAGTCATGCACACTGGAGAAACCAAAATGTGATTAAGAAAAATCATAAGGAACGCAAAACACATTTCCAGGACTGCCCTGTATTTTCTGAAAACAAACATCATCCATGTCCAAGGGGAGCCACGGTGTCTCCGTAGCACAGAACGGAGTCTCCGTAGCACAGAATGGAGGCAGGAAGAGAGCTGGCAGCATCCCTGCAAACCACCGGCGGGATCCTTCTTTGGGGGGCGGGGACGCTCTTGTCCCCGAACCGTCTTCCGAGGACGCATTTACCGACAGCGTTTCATAAACTCCTTATTTGCAATTACATCCATCTTTTCGTGCCACCTTGTTGCAGGAAATATCGTCACCTGCTCCTTTCAATTCTCCCCGTAATCTCTTATGTGGGGGAGACTGTCTCATCAATGTCTCTCCACGGGTGTCAGATAAACATTGGGGGCATCATTCACACCCTGTCNCATTTCCAGGACTGCCCTGTATTTTCTGAAAACAAACATCATCCATGTCCAAGGGGAGCCACGGTGTCTCCGTAGCACAGAACGGAGTCTCCGTAGCACAGAATGGAGGCAGGAAGAGAGCTGGCAGCATCCCTGCAAACCACCGGCGGGATCCTTCTTTGGGGGGCGGGGACGCTCTTGTCCCCGAACCGTCTTCCGAGGACGCATTTACCGACAGCGTTTCATAAACTCCTTATTTGCAATTACATCCATCTTTTCGTGCCACCTTGTTGCAGGAAATATCGTCACCTGCTCCTTTCAATTCTCCCCGTAATCTCTTATGTGGGGGAGACTGTCTCATCAATGTCTCTCCACGGGTGTCAGATAAACATTGGGGGCATCATTCACACCCTGTCTCACGGGTACGCGCTTCCGCACCTGTCATGTCTGTGGCTCAGTCGCCTTCCCTTGTGGGAACGGTCACACCGAGCCTTCGCTTTGTACCCAAAACATGGACTTTTCCATTCGTCCAATGCCGGGGAGTGGTCCTGCTCTGTATCCAGGCATCGAATGCCTATTCTTTGTGAAAAGACATTAAATTATTTCTGGAAATGGTATAGTAGATGCCTACACTTTTTTGAAAAAAAAATAGCAAATCTAGGTTTTTTGTACAAGCTTAGAGTTTATGCAAAGATGTCGTCTCTCTACCTCGTATTTCTTAGAAATTTAATGGGCATGTATTGTCTGTTTTCCTACACCTTTAACCCAAGCAATTTATGTACCAACACTGACCTTTTATTCCTTAAATGCAGTAAAAAAAATTGTCAGAGGGGCGCCTGGGTGGCGCAGTCGTTAAGCGTCTGCCTTCGGCTCAGGGCGTGATCCCGGCGTT
>NC_048238.1:596769-651397 GCF_002007445.2 Ailuropoda melanoleuca | reverse complement strand
TCTCTGTCAAATAAATAAATAAAATCTTTAAAAAAATTGTCAGAAAGAAAGGGATTAAATATTTTTAGAAATTTCTCAGACACGTAATGGGTACACGTTCTCTGTTTTCCTATGCCTAAACCCACGCAATTTACATACCAATGCCGACCTTTTATTTCTTAGGTAGTAAAAAGATTTTTGTCTTTTTTTTCAAATTTTTCTATTGAAATTCAATTTAGTTAAAAAGATTTTTTTTAATAAAGAAAGGGATTAAGTATTTTTAGAAATTTCTTAGAAATTGAATGGGCACTGTCTGTTTTCCTGTATCTTCAGCTCAAGGAGCTTACATATCCACCCGGACTTTTTATTTCTTCAATGTAGTAAGAAAAAAAAAATCACCTTTTTTTTTTAATGATTTTTTATTATATTATGTTAGTCACCATACAGTACATCCCTGGTAAAAACACCTTTTTTTTTTTTTTAAGCAAAGGAAGAGATTAAGTATTCTTCCCCCTAAAATTTTCTTGAAGGTCGGCGACTTGTCTATGAGAAAGTGGCAAATGAGTATTGGTCACCCGTGTGTAGCAGCATCCAGCTTTAAAATAGCCGTTTTCTGGCCGAAAGCTCAGCGCCGTTGACGCCCGTTCTCCCTTTCTTGTTCCCCCTGCACCCTGCTTCCTCCTAAGGCAATAATGACTGTGCGTTGAGTCTCTATGTCTCCTTGCACGGCGATCCACTTGCCCCCGTGACTCTCACCCCCGCTGTCCCTCTAGGCTGGACGAGTCTCTTCGGTGGGTCCAGCTGGTCAGCAGTGTGGACTGCAGAATGTATGCTCCCCACCAGAGACGGAAACCCTCCAGGGCGTAACCTCAAACACCAGCCTTGTCCCCAGTCCCTGTACATCGAGTACTTGTCTCCGAGCCCAGGACGTACGGACCCTCCTCCCCACCCCAAAAACCCAGACGAAGAACTCCGGCCCTCGTCCCCTCCCCCACACCCTCTGGCTCTTAAGGAAGGGCTCCGTTTTGTTCCTAAATTGCCCCCCGGCTTAAAGAACGTTTCCCAAATCCCGCGTCTGAAACAAAACACGTGAGGTGAGCGGTAATTGAGGGCTTACAAAGGAGGCTGTAATTGTGCTCACATGTTTCCCATTTATTACAACCTTGCCACGGAGCTCACGTAATCATTTTACGATGTCGTGGAACAGAGCCGCATTTGTATGGAAAAGGGCTCCGGCGAACCCAGCGCGTGGGCTCGGACGTGTTCTCAGCCGACCGCGCTCCCGAATGCCCAGCCGTCTACACCCCACGTTGTAACACCGTCACCGTCCTGATGTCCGCTCCGGCCTCGTCTACCTCGACGGCAAATGCATTTGCAGGCAGGCACTGTCCAGCCTTCGGGACCTGCAACCCCACACAGGGGGGCTTTGCAATGCCGTCCTTGGAGGGGCAGAGATGCTGGATGCCCCCCTTCACCTGCAGGGCCGGAAACCAAAGCCAGCCGCCTCAAGCTGCTTGAAAATACCCCCAGACGGAGTGGCTTCACCGGCACAAGACACGTCCTTCTCCCAGCTCTGGAGGCTGGAAGTCGGACAGCCAGGTGTGACAGACTTGGTTATCGTGAGCCCTCTCCTCGTGGTGTGTGGTCCCCGTCTTGTCCTATGGCCAGCAATCCTGTTAGAGTAGGATGTCCCCTTTAGGAACTTACTTAACCTTGGGACTTCCTACAAGGCTTTAGCCAGCCTACAAACCTTATGACTTCCTACAAGCCCCGTCTCCGAATGAACCCAGCGGCCAAACACCGCACATTTCTCTCATGCAGTACAGTTGAGCTAGGTTGGATCCCTGACCCAGGGCTGCAGACACCAAGCTCCAGCGAGTGGGTTGGCTCAGGTCCCCCTCGGGCGTCCCCCATGCTCCTTGGACTGGCATGCACCTGTCACATGTGCTCCGCTCCTACTTCTGGGGTGCAGGTTGAGGGGACAGCTGCTCCCTGGGGCAGGATCTTCTCATGGGGATGCAGACATACACAGGGGCGAGCCCAACTACACAAACATTGTCAGGCTACTGTTTGCATCACATCCACCAGCGTCCGTGGGGCCCAAGCAAATTCCATTGCCAAGTGCGCGACCTCGGCGTGAATGTGCACATACATATCACTCTAATGGGTTCACTGGTGACCCCCTAAAAAAGATACATCCATATCTGAATGCATGGAACCCGTGAGTGGGAACGTACTTGGAAAAAAACGGTATTTACAGATGTAATTGAGTGAAGGGTCTTGAGATGAGCTCATCCTGCATAATCCAGGTGGCCCTAAATCCAATAACAGGTGTCCTTGTAAGAGACACAAGAGGAGACAATGACACAGAGAAGTCACATGAGGACAGAGGCAGAGATGGGAGGGACGTGGCCACCAGCCCAGGGACGCTTGGAGCCCAGAAGCATTAGTTTATTGAGCCCATTTTTATCTAAATAAAAGTTGTCCTTCTGTCAAATCTCCCCAGGGCATCTTCCCATGTTCACAATGACCCCCAGCACGTGCTGAACCGAGGCACAATGCGGCCGTCTGGAATTATTTTCCGTGAATTTGTCTTGCGTATAAAATAGATACATTTTGATTACAACATTATTACTCTCCATGCAGTATATTTTCTATTTTTCGTTTTATGGCTTGTCGCGTAAGTGCAATCACCGCTCTCGCTTCGTGGCAGGCTCCCGGTAAACGGCCCCGGAGATTGATTAAATGCCTCGCCTGAGTTGCACTATTTAATCACACCCAGCACCCATGGATTACATTCTATCTTTCAGCCTATAAGAGCTGATCTTAAATACATTGATTAACGGCAAAGCTGTAAGTGCTCATTGATGTTTCAAATGCACGGTTTACATATTTCAGGAAATATATCTGCTTGGGTCACAGTGAAAAATCCTCTCCGCGGAAAGAGCACAGTGCAGCACGGCGACACGGAATTAAGCCGGCATGCTCCTTACCCGCAAAGTGCATATTGCTTTATACGGAGCAATAAATATTCAGAATCTGGAGGTGAATTAGAAAAATAACAACGGAGCTCAGTAAAAGATTGACGACAACCGGAGACAGAGGGTAGGGGAGCCTTTCAGCCACTGCCAGCCTCGCATCTGATAGGCTTGTAGACACAGATCCAGATGGGAAATCTTTCAGGCCAGGTGGGGGAGGAGGTCCGGGGATGTGTGGCCCCACCTGGATTGCATCACTGAGGTTGGGGGTTGGGAGGAAATAGACTTATTGGAGTGGTCCTCCATCTACGACCAAGCAAGCCCATGCTCTCCATTCAGGGGGCTCTTGGATCTCAAGCAAAGTCAGCAAGAGGGATTCGTGATTACTTTCTGGGTATCCGACCTGCTCAGCCCAACTCAACCCTGTGATGTTCCACTCTAAACATAAATGCAGAATCTAAGCCTTTCAAGTCATCCCCTCTTTCACGGGCTGGTCATCACTACAGCGTCCCTCTCCCCCAGTGGTGTCTCCATAGATGCTGAACTGTGTGCAAACTCTGTGGAACTGGAGTTCATGATTTGTCAGTGACAGAATCCAGTTATTTCACAGAAGACCCCAGTGGATGGAGCACTTTTGTCAAAGGAAACTGAAGTAGAAATGAACAGGGCTCTCGTTCACCAATTCCCAGCGATGCCCAGAGCAATGTTAGTATTCACCTCCAAGCATTTCCAAAGGGCACTATGAAGGGTGATGGCCGCTCAAAATGCTGATCCTCTCTGCCCTTGAACCCAGGGCACCTGTGGTGAGCTGTCTTTTCTCCACCAGCATGCTTGACAAGCAGAACCAAGTCTCTGGCACTACATCATGAAAAACGTGGGCAAGCACTGTTCTAAACACCGTAGGTTGCAATGTTCTATAAGAGGTTCCAGAAAAGATGAATATTGCATGGCTACTACTACATGGAAAATAATTTCAATCCAGAGACATAGATAAATATAGAGGTAGTGAGATCTAAAGGTAGGTAGGTAGGTAGGTAGATAGATAGATAGATAGATAGATAGATACCATACATATATACATACATACGTACACAGAGGATAGATGATGGGTGAATGGATGGATGGGTGATGGATGGGTGGATGGATGGTCGGATGGATGGTTGAATGGATGGATGGATGGTCGGATGGATGGATGGATCGTCGGATGGATGGATGGATGGTCGGATGGATGGATGGATAGATGGAGTTAGGGATACATGGACGGATGGATGGATGGATGGATGGATGGATGGTTGGATGGATGAATGGATGGTCGGATGGATGGATGGATGGATAGATGGAGTTAGGGATACATGGACGGATGGATGGATGGATGGATGGTTGGATGGATGAATGGATGGTCAGATGGATGGATGGATGGTCGGATGGATGGATGGATGGTCGGATGGATGGATGGATGGATAGATGGAGTTAGGGATACATGAACGGTTGGATGGATGGATGGATGGATGGATGGATGGATGGTTGGATGGATGAATGGATGGTCAGATGGATGGGTGGATGGTCGGATGGATGGATGGATGAATGGATAGTCGGATGGATAGATGGATGGTTGGATGGTCGGATGGATGGATGGATGGTTGGATGGATAGATGATAGATGGATGGAGACACAGATAGAGAGTCAGGTCCCACCAGGTAAGCTACCTAGGCCAAGCAGAGGTGCTAGCCCAGGGGAAATTCTGGAATGGTCCATACAGGAGGGAGACAATGACCATCTGTCATGACTCCTAGACTAGCTGAAATTCCTCTTCCCTTTTCCTTATTGTTTCCCCCCAAAAGAGCAGCTGGAATCCTAGAGAACTTTGCCCAGATGGCATTAACTTTCTCCATGAATCAACTGGGTCCTTGTGAAGTGTTCTAACGCGCCATTCCAGCTACAAAGCCCCTGGTGGCATTGGGTGGAGTCTCCGTAATGATTGAATCATGGGCTGGCTCCCTCTCTACCCAGCCCTGCTTCCCTCACTTTCCCAATACCTGCTCTCAACACCCTCCTGCATGCTAACCCCCATCTCAGCATTTGTCTCCTGGAAACAAAACCTGATTTTTCTGTAGATGTTCCATGTGGATGCCTGGCCCTCGGTGTTAGGGGTCTGCTCTCCCTTCTTGAAAGGGAAAGTGAGTCAGAGAGTCTCATTAACTTCCCAAGAGCACCGCTCCCTCAGCAGTGAGAGGCATAAATGCTTTATTTGAAGAGCTCACTCCCCCCACCCTAATCTCTCCATCCAATCACATTCTTAGGGTCAGTTTGAGTGGAGCTGGATATAGGTCTGAGTCAATTGCAGCCAGATGAAGGTTTCTCATGCAAAATTTAATTATTGCAAACCTCAACCTGGGAAACGTTCACCTTGACACCAGAACATACCTCAAAAATAAAACTGACATGCGAACTCACAAAATGCTAATCGGTCCTGCACCATCCCTCCCCCACCCAAAAAATGTTCACACAGGTCCTTAGAGACCCTGAAATGACCACATTTCTTCATTCTAAATTCATTCCACTGTCATCTTTTATTCAAACCATGTTGCAATACTTTCTTTTTTTTGGTTGCATCCCCATGACCCCATCTTTACACCACATGAACAGTTCATCCATGCAGTTGGGGTCAAATGCTTATGCACAGCTCTTTGAACACATGCTCATAAAGTGGAAAGACCCATGAACAGTATCAAGAAAGGAACCAAAACGCAATGGAATGTGTTGAACGAGCATGCCTTCTTCCCTGGATAAACCATAGACACTGCACCTTAAGATCATTAGTATATCTTAGTAGTCTAGTATTAAGTATTTAGTATTAGTCTAGTATTAAATATTTAGTATTAGTCTAGTATTAGTACTTATAATTAGCCTGGTATTAGTACTTAGTTTAGTGTTAGTCTAGCATTAGTTCTTACTTTAGTATTAGTCTAGCATTAGTATTTAGTATTGGTCTAGTATTAGTCCTAAAAGGTCCTAAAAGCATGTCTGAGCATGAGAAGAATTGATGGTGGACATAAAATGGGCATATATCTTATGAGTCCTCATCAATGGGTCCGTAACAGATAAATGGGATAAAGGATAGAAAACCACCATAGCCACACAACGTAAAGCCAAGGACAGCCTCAACCAGGTCAAATTAATAATGGAAAGCCACTGCGGATGTGTTGCATTGACTGTCCCCAAAAATATCTACAATGTGATCTCCAAACCTTATCTGTACCGAACTTTCCCCTAAAGCTGGGGAAAGTAGCTTATGTTGAAAACGTGTCCAGATTTTTCGTTAATCATGAGGTCTGTTGAATTTTGAACGGAAACCCAAACTTAGAAGGGAAAGTCCTCTGTTTTTATTGGTGCTTTTGATCCTAATCATTTGAAACAGTGGATCGAATTCACTTCCTGGGCCAAAGTTTGAAAATTCAAGTTGATATCAAATATCTATAGCAATTATAGTCCCTAAATTGATAGAGATTTAAGCTACAGTTGCACTTCATTTTAGAGATTTTAAATCCAATTAATATGGAACATAGATATCTATGAAACCTGCATGGTTTTGGATTAAAATTATTGAGTCTTTTTGAAAATTGAATGACCATCCTAAGCCGAAAAGTCTCGATTGCCAGTAATTTGCAAACTGAAAGAATCATGGTCTTTGGTCTTCTCTAGTTCCCTTCCCGGTCCTAGAAATACCAGAGGAGTAAGATTAAAACTTTGCATGCTCAACATAAGCAACACAAAAATGAAATTTAAAAAGAAGACCCACGTGGGGAACCACGGTCACAGTGAAAAGAAAACCCTTTGAAAGGGACGAATTAGGTTGGGAAAACATCCGAACATTCAGGTGCTTTTCTAAGGTTATTCAGACTTTGCAAAATCAAAGCCTCCATGTTGAATTTTATTGACTCCTGCTATTTATTTCAACGGTGTACATTGTGTAATAATCACACTAGTAATGATAGCTGTTGGTTTTCGTTGTTGATAACCGACAGTCACGTGAAGGACACAGGTTTTGGTAGTGTCAGAAGAGACTCAATATCATAATGATTTATATAAATTCTATTTGGGATCCAGTAAGGGGAGGGCAAAGTGATGGAAAAGAGGGATAATACTTACTTTATAAGACTGAGGAGTCGTCAATACACTTCTTTAAAACAGACACACAAGTGTGGTCTTCAATGCCATAAACACACCTCTCGGAGAATTACAAGATTAACTGGGGGAAAAGGAGGTGAACAGGGAACGCCGGGTAGATGAAGATAAGTGTTTAATTTTCCATCATTCACGGCCGAGCATCAGGAGTCCCATTTAAAGTCGATGAATCAGACAGAGATCAATACTGTGCTGCCCACAGAATCACCGGAATTAAGCTGATGAGGGTGTGGAGGTCACGAGCTCCTGCCCCGCGGCTCCGCTCTGACGTCCGCGGTTCTGCACCGGCACATGCAACGGAGCAGATCCGGTTTCTTTACCGCCTTCTGATGCTATCACGTGCATCACATTAGGCAGAGTATCTCCAGGGACCGAACACCTCTATGCCTTCAACCCTCAAGGGGTGACTAATGGGACGGTCCCTGCCTTGCGGTCCCACAGGCCACAGGAAGTACCCCCTCCAGGAGGGAGTTGCCCAAACTCGTAGAAACTCCTTTATCTCTGAGTCTCATCTGTAGGATCCTAATATTAATACTAAATAGTAAGCGAATACTAACACCCAACAAATACAAACCTAAACACTGAGACTGAATACTGAACAGATACACTCACCCAATACCAGAGTCATACTAAAGTAATTACTAACACTGAAGTCCACACTAACATTAAACTCAATACCAACGCTACGGTAATATCAGACTGATCTAATGCTAAATACTAAACAAATACTACGCTGTATGCTAACATGAAGTATGAAGCAAATATTTGAGCTAACCTAATACCAAAGTAACACTAAACAAATTACAGTACTAAATACTACACTAACACTAAACTAAATACAAACACTAGACTAATACTTTGTGTGTTTTTTTGGTTTTTTTGTTTGAAAGATTTTATTTATTTATTTGACAGAGAGAGAGACAGCCAGCGAGAGAGGGAACACAAGCAGGGGGAGTGGAGGCTCATAGTGGAGGAGCCTGATGTGGGGATCGATCCTAGAATGCTGGGATCACGTCCTTGAGCCGAAGGGAGAACCCTAATGGCTGCGCCACCCAGGCACCCTTAGACTAATACTAAACTAATAACAAGCAGTAAATACTAAACTAACACTAATACTAAAGCTAATATTAGCTAATTATTTTTTTAAAAGATTTTATTTATTCACTCGACAGAGAGAGAGACAGCCAGCAAGAGAGGGAACACAAGCAGGGGGAGTGGAGGCTCATAGTGGAGGAGCCTGATGTGGGGATTGATCCCAGAATGCTGGGATCACACCCTGAGCCGAAGGGAGAACCCTAACGGCTGCGCCACCCAGGCGCCCCTAGACTAATACTAAACTAATAACAAGCAGTAAATACTAAACTAACACTAATACTAAAGCTAATATTAGCTAATTATTTTTTTAAAAGATTTTATTTATTCACTCGACAGAGAGAGAGACAGCCAGCAAGAGAGGGAACACAAGCAGGGGGAGTGGAGGCTCATAGTGGAGGAGCCTGATGTGGGGATTGATCCCAGAATGCTGGGATCACACCCTGAGCCGAAGGGAGAACCCTAACGGCTGCGCCACCCAGGCGCCCCTAGACTAATACTAAACTAATAACAAGCAGTAAATACTAAACTAACACTAATACTAAAGCTAATATTAGCTAATTATTTTTTTAAAAGATTTTATTTATTTATTTGACAGAGATAGAGACAGCCAGCGAGAGAGGGAACAGAAGCAGGGGGAGTGGGAGAGGAAGAAGCAGGCTCATAGCATAGGAGCCTGATGTGGGGCTCGAACCCATAACGCTGGGATCACGCCCTGAGCCGAAGGCAGACGCTTAACCGCTGTGCCACCCAGGCGCCCCTAGCTAATTATTAATACTGAATACTAAACTAACAGTAATCATGAATTAATAGTAAACTAACACTGAAGTAAGTACTAACACTAGCCTAATACTAAGCACTAACTCTAGATTGATACTAAGCACGAAGGCTAGGCTAATGCTAATGCTAGATCAACACCAAGTACTAATGCTATATAATACTGAGGTAACCACTAACACTACACTAACACTAAACTAAGTACTAACCCTAGGCCAATACTAAATACTAATACTAGACTAATACTACATACTTAATACTAGACTAATAGCATATGCTAATACTAGACTAATACTACACACTTAATACTAGACTAATAGCATATGCTAATACTAGACTAATACTACACACTTAATACTAGACTAATAGCATATGCTAATACTAGACTAATACTACACACTTAATACTAGACTAATAGCATATGCTAATACTAGACTAATACTACACACTTAATACTAGACTAATAGCATATGCTAATACTAGACTAATACTACACACTTAATACTAGACTAATAGCATATGCTAATACTAGACTAATACTACACACTTAATACTAGACTAATAGCATATGCTAATACTAGACTAATACTACACACTTAATACTAGACTAATAGCATATGCTAATACTAGACTAATACTACACACTTAATACTAGACTAATAGCATATGCTAATACTAGACTAATACTACATACTTAATACTAGACTAATAGCATATGCTAATACTAGACTAATACTACACACTTAATACTAGACTAATAGCATATGCTAATACTAGACTAATACTACACACTTAATACTAGACTAATAGCATATACTAATACTAGACTAATACTACACACTTAATACTAGACTAATAGCATATACTAATACTAGACCAATACTACACATTTAATCCTAGACTAATACTATATACTAATACTAAAATAAGTACTAAAATAATAGTAATACTAGACTATACTATATATCAACACTAAATACTGAACTAATACTAACACCAAAATAACATCAAACTAATACTAACGCAAATGCTAATACTAAATACTAAACTTCTATACCAAAGTAATTACTCCTACTAAATACTAAACCAGTACTAACCTAAAGGCTAATACTAAACTGATCACCAGTCCTAAATACTAAACTAACAGTAATACTGAAATAATACTGCACTAATGTTCTACTATATACTAACGCTACACCAAACTAATCACTAAATTGTGTGAGTAACACTAAAACACACGAAAACAATGTCAGACGAATAGTTAACACTCCTTTTGTCGCTCTTCTCCCACCCTGTTAGCAGTGCGTCCTGCAGACAGGGCCAGAAATAAAAGCTGGTTTGCTCTCAGCTGTCTCCTTGCAGAGCTCCTGTCTAAAGCCAGCTGAGAGCACGAGTCCAGAACCTTCCTCCATGACATGCACATAACAGTATTGAAGGACACCTTTCCTATTGTCTTAGAATTTCAGCTGATCCCCAAAGTCAAGGATGACGGTACCAAAAAAAACCCCATTCTATGGGGTTTACCCACACTTAGCCACACCAGGCCCCATCCACCACCTGCTCACCCCAATTGTTCATGATGCCCAACACTGGAAAGTTGGGAGTACTGAGTGACCCTCAAAGATGTAAGGTTCCTTTTGCATCATCTGTAAAGTCCAAGTATTAATACCTGTTACTCCTAAGCTTTCAAGAATTAGACATGCAACAGGCCTTTTGAAATTTTTAATTAAAATTATAGGATTCTAACTAAAATTATTTTTAGCTAAAATTAAATTCATCACGTCGGAATGCCCAATGCAATGGCGTTTGTCACATCACAAGGTTTTGAAATCATGACAACCGAGTCGTTACCACCTTTTTTCAGCTCCCCAAAAGGAACCCTCGTGTGCATTGAGCAACGTCTTCCCATCCCCGTCCCCAGCCCTTGGTACCCACCATCTACTTTCTGTCTCCATGAACTTGAGGACTCGAGGTGCCTCATATAAATGGAATCGTACGTATTTGTCTGTTTGTTCCTGGCTTCTCTCCCTCAAGCATCATGTCCTCAAGGTCCATTCACATGGTAGCAGGTGCCAACACTCTGTTCCTTTTCGAGGCTGAGTCATATTCCCCTGTGTGGATGGACCCCAGTGGGTTTATCCATCCATCCGTTGATGGATGCTTGAGTTGATGCCACATTTTGACCGTTTTGCATAATAGGGCAATAAACAAGTATTTATTTGAATCCCTACTTCCAAAGCTCGTGGGTATATACCTACGACAGCAATCACTGGATTATATGCTAATCCTGTGTTTAATTTTTTTAATGATTTTTTATTATATTATGTTAGTCACCATACAGTACATCCTCGGATTCCGATGTAAAGTTCGATGCTTCATTAGTTGCGTATAACACCCAGTGCACCATGCAATACGTGCCCTCCTTACTACCCATCACCAGTCTATCCCATTCCCCCACCCCCCTCCCCTCTGAGGCCCTCAGTTTGTTTCTCATAGTCCATAGTCTCTCATGTTTCATTCCCCCTTCTGATTACCCCCCTTTCTTTATCCCTTTTTTCTCCTACCGATCTTCCTAGTTCTTATGTTCCATAGATGAGAGAAATCATATGATAATTGTCTTTCTCTGCTTGACTTATTTCACTTAGCATTATCTCCTCCAGTGCCGTCCGTGTTGCAGCAAATGTTGAGAATTCGTTCTTTCTGATAGCTGAGTAATATTCCATTGTATATATGGACCACAACTTCTTAATCCAGTCATCTGTTGAAGGGCATCTCGGTTCCTTCCATGATTTAGCTATTGTGGACAATGCTGCTATGAACATTGGTGTGCATATGGTCCTTCTCTTCACTACGTCTGTCTCTTTGGGGTAAACACCCAGTAGTGCAATGGCTGGATCATAGGGTAGCTCAATTTTTAACTTAGAATCACCATAGTGTTTCCATCTGTGGCTGACCCACTGTACATTCTCACCAGGAACCTGGGAGGGTCCCCATTTCTCCACGAACTCCCCCACCCTGGTTATTTCCCCTCCTTTTAAAAAAAATACAGCCAGGGGCGCCTGGGTGGCTCAGTCGTTAAGCGTCTGCCTTCGGCTCAGGGAGTGATCCCAGCATTATGGGATCGAGCCCCACATCAGGCTCCTCCACTATGAGCCTGCTTCTTCCTCTCCCATTCCCCCTGCTTGTGTTCCCTCTCTCGCTGGCTGTCTCATTCTCTGTCAAATAAATAAATAGAATCTTTTAAAAAAAATACAGCCAATCATCATGGGTGTGAAGTGGCTTTGATTTCTATTTCCCTAAAGAGGAGGAATATTGAGCATCTTTTCAGTGCTTATTGGCCATTTCTATTTCTCCACTGGAGAAATATCTATTTGAGTCTCTTGCCCACTATTTAATTGGATTATTTCTCTTTTTATGGCCAGCGCATAGGAGATCTTTAATATACTCAAGATACTAGATCCTCATCAGATAAATTATTTGCAAATATGTCCTTTCCATCCGTAGGCAGCATTTTTGCTTTCCTGATAGTATTGTCCGAAGTGCAAAAGTTTTTAATTATTTTTTGAATGGAGAACTGCATTTTATTGGCCTAAGGACACGGATTTCTTCTCTTTTTTTTTAACGTTTTTATTTTAAATTGCAGTGTAGTTAACATCTGTGTAATATTAGTTACAGGTGTACAGTCTAGTGATTCAACACTTCCGTACATTGCCCCGTGCTCGTCACAACAGGTGCCCTCCTTCTTCCAACACGTTACTTCACCCTTCCCCCCACCCAAAAGTTTTCAGTTTTAGTTAAGTATAATTTACGTATTTTTTTTTCTTGTGTTACCTGTCCTCTTGCTGTCCTGGGCCCGTTAGGCACCACGCAAAAACTTCCGATAAACGCTGGTGTCCACTCCCATCAATTCTTATGGGATAAGAAGCCACTTCTCATCCTTCTGGGCTGTGGGTCAAGGCAAGCATGGTGGGTTCTAATTACCTCAGACACGGGCGGACAGACACAGACAGACGTGCTGGGAACAGACTGTGGTGTCGTTCTCCCAGCTGGGTATCCGAGCTGGGTTTTCTGCACGCTGCCCCCTTCCAGCTGCCCCAAAACGGTGCAGGTGGGATTCCTCTGTTGAAAGGAAAAGCTCCGAAGCCTGATGCACTCAGCTGTTAAATCAAGCCTCTTCCAACGGGGGCGTGTCCTGAGACGTGAATTTCAACACTCTGCTCTTAGGGACCCCACAGGGCTCACAGGGAGAGGCCAGCGAAATTCCTTGTCGACCGTGAGAGACTCCACCTGAACCTCTAAGACGTTCTTAATCCAACCCATTAATGAGACACTCTCAAGGTCTCCCATGAGAAACAGGAGCAATTGCTTTCCAACGGATTCGGCTCACCGGCCGTGTTATGGTAGGTCTACCCACGCAGAGTTCAGCGACCAACCCTCTTGGATTGCAATGCGTGAGCAAGCCCGTGCCAGGGTGACGGGCGTTCCTGAACAATGCCCCACCGTGCATGGCCCCGTAGCCACGATTGGACAGCAAAACCAGGCAGGGAGCGCCGGTGATTTTCACAGAAGCGAGAGCGCCAAGAGGGCCGCGTGCGCATCTCGGAAGCGTATCTGCACGGCCCCCCCCACCCCATGTAGATTGGACCATGGGAGATTATTACATAATTAAGCTTGGATCAATTGGCTTTTCCCCTGGAGGGAAGTCTCTCCAGGAGGAACCCATCACGCACGAGGAAAGAAACAGAATTGCCGATCCATCAATACTTCACCCCCATGTCCCCCTACCTCGGCGGGTGGGGAGCAAACAGACGGCAAAACAGCTCTACCCTCGTATAAAAAAAAAAATCACAAGACGAATTCTCAGCTCCCCTTGGCCTGTCTCCCGAAAAGGACGAACGCATGTCCCTTTCCCAACAGGCGCCCACAAACAGCAGAAGATGGTAGGGGACAGGGGGAGAAGATTTCAGTAATACAGTACAAACACAAATTAAGTAGGGCGACAGTTTCTTAAATCCCGCCAATGCCTCATTACCTTAATTTTTATTTTTAATCCCCCGCGCGCACTCCGTAATTGTTGCCCATAAGCATGAGAATTGTTGGCGTCTGAAAGCTCTCTTCACGTTGGGGGGGAGATTTGATGGGATTTTTCAATTTTATGATAATGGGTTTTTCGAAAAGCATTGGCAATAAAATGGTAATCTCGAACATAAAAGAGCATTAACTCCTTCAGACCTGGAGGCATGGGGACTGGATTGACTTCTTAAATGTGGCTTGATGTAAGCAAATTATATCAGCAAATTTTATCATACTGAGTACCCCTAGTCAGCGTTACAACAGAACAATGAGGTTATAGTTACCGTCAGAGTCCACGCCCCTAGCAACTGTTCCTTTTTCAATTGAAAAAAATGCCCCAATTAAAACAAAATGATAACCTTGTAACACATTTTACATACGATTACGTACCATATGTATTTTTTAAACTTTGCAACATTTCATATACTATTATATAGTATGACTTGCACATCACAGATCCTCTTTTCGATATAAATGGATAATGCAAATAGTAATCATTAAAAGCAGCATGGTTTTCACTGGAAGAAAATCTGAGTTTGGTTTGTGGACACCCTTGACCACTATAACGTGCCAGGAACCCGCAACAGTCCTCCAGGTCTGGTCAGGAAACGTACAAGACACTCAGACCTTTAAACTTTTTTTTTTTAAATTTAACTTAATTTTTAAAAGGTTAAAAAAAAGTTAATGTTTCCACCTTTCTGGTGCAATGTGAATTTCTGAGTCGCCCGATATCTGATGGGAGGAAGTTCTTTTTCCAGGAGAATTCGAGCTCATATATGCAGGTGAAATTATGGAATCATCAGATCCCCATGTTGGATTTGGAAATGCATTGAAAGACAGATGCGTGTGACTGTCCAAGGATGCTTAAATCAGTCGTTGTAAAGGAAGGATGGCCGGGGGTTGTTACCGTGAACGGATCGGCTGACGACCCCCACTGCTGACGATAACGCTCTCATTAGCCATGGGTGGGACCCCACACGTCATGCAGGACGCCACAGAAAAAGCATGAAACCCGCGTACCGTCGGGCTCCCCCGTACCACTCAGCTAGCAGGTGGCGGGAGGGACAGAGAAACGGACTCTGTAAGTTCAACCCACCACATCCATGTGTGGGAAACACCACAGCACGGGCACGAGGTTTTCTTGAAAAGTGATCCACGCAAAGTGGCCCATGTACACGGGGGAACAGTACTCAGACACGAAAAGGAAGGACGTCTGGAGACCTGCCACCCCAAGGATGAACCTGGAAAACACGATGGTCAGGGACAGAAGACAGACACATGAGGACATGTCTTGCATGATCCCACTGCTACGAAATGTCCTGAATAAAGTAATGCACAGACCAAAAGCAGATTACTGGTTGTCACGGGTTGTCAAGGGATGGCTTAATGGCTGTGGGGTGTTATTCAGTGACGATAGAAATATTTAGGAACTAGTTAGAGGTGGTGGTTTGAAACGTTGTGATGTACCTAATACCCTTGGAAAAGGGTACGCAGTAGCGAGTTTTATGTGACTGAAACGAAAACACAATAAAAAGGTCTGGTTCCTAAAGGTGTTTTTATTTTTTATTTTATTTTTTTTAATAGTGCAGCTCTCTGTCTTTTTTTTTTTTAAAGATTTTATTTATTTACTTGACAGAGACAGAGACAGCCAGCGAGAGAGGGAACACAAGCAGGAGGAGTGGGAGAGGAAGAAGCAGGCTCATAGCACAGGAGCCTGATGTGGGACTCGATCCCATAACGCCGGGATCACGCCCTGAGCCGAAGGCAGACGCTTAGCCGCTGTGCCACCCAGGTGCCCCCCTAAAGGTGTTTTTAAAACGCTGACTGGATGTCCTCTCCTAAATCATACCTGCCACCCCCGTTAACTCCAGAAACAGGTCTTCTGACAATTTGTCTTCCTTCGTCTGCAAGTGCTCATTAATCAGGAGGCAGATGGGAGAATCTTTCCCACCCGCCAGCTCCGATGCCGACACATCCCCACCTCGCTGCCCCCGTTTCCCGCTCTGCAGTGCGGGCAGACCCGATGCCAGTCTTGGGGTCTGGAGGCTCTCTCTCCGGAGCCCAGTTCCC
Source organism: Ailuropoda melanoleuca (assembly GCF_002007445.2). NCBI lineage: Eukaryota > Metazoa > Chordata > Mammalia > Carnivora > Ursidae > Ailuropoda > Ailuropoda melanoleuca. The sequence continues at coordinate 635,243 of NC_048238.1, read as the reverse complement.
CCAGGGCGCTGAAGATGAACGGAGCCTGGCTCGGAACAGGAGACCCATCTGCAGGAAAAAAGGGAAGGTCCCATGTAACGGTGGAGGGGAGATACTGAGCAAGAGATGGGTAAACGGCACAGAGCAAGGTCAGCCCGGCAAACGTGGCCTGGGTGCCCACGGTGTGTGGGACCCCAAGAGGAGCTGGGCTGAGTGGGGAATGCAGCATCCAGGCAGGAAACGGGGAGGGGGCGTCCTCACAAAAGTTCTGGGCCCCAGCGGAAGGGACGGTTTCCAGGAAATGGTGGGCCCCGACTCTGCTCTCCTCGCCTGTCTGGTGGCCCAGACGGCAAGCGTGGCTGTGCCGTGTCTGTCGGCGCTCGGGGCCCTAAGCTACACAGATCCGTCCCAGCTGCTGTGTGCACACAAGGAATTTGTGAAAGAAGAGTCAACAGCTCACTTCCCATCTGCAGGGACCCTCCTGGGCACTAGGATTGGAGGCTAATGCATGAGAACAAATGTGCAAATCCTCCCCCCCTCGGGGTGGGGGATGCTCAGGGGTCCTGGCTGCTGGGGCCTCATGCAGGCTGTGGCTTGCTCACCAGCTCTGGACTCAAAACACTAAGTATCCAGAGGCTCAGCCCCATGTCCGCCCCTGCAAGTGCGGGTACCAGCCCCACCCACGCCAGACAGGATTCGAAGAGGGACCTGCTTCCTCCTGCTCCCAGTTTCCGAACAAACGATCCCGGTGGTGTTTTAACCCAGGGACACTGGGCCACAGCCTTACGCCTGCTCCTCGGAGGCAGGGAACTGAATTTTTCTGGCCCCCATGTTGAGGAGGGAGGACTCATGGAAAGCATTGCAGGTGCCCCTGGAAAGCAGAGTCCTGCTGGTGTAGGTGACCCCATGATACAAACTCATTTGCAAGGCAAGTGGCCACCTTGCTTGGACTGGGATGTGCTTGCTGATACTGGACCGTGACTGGTCTCAGCTATGGCAGTCACACCTGACCATGTCTGGGCACACTTGGGATTGTCACTACTGGGGGCAAGGGGTGTTCCTGGCACGTGGTGGGCAGAGAACAGATATGGTGCTAGAGTGCTATGAGGCTAGAGTGCATGGGACACCCCACATTGGAGACTCGTCCCCCCAGATGTCAGTAGTGCTGAGTTTAAGAAGCCCAGACTGTAACATGAGTTTTTTAGTGTGTCTATCTGTCTGCCTACCTACCTACCTATTATCTATCTATCTATCTATCTATCTATCTATCTATCTATCATCATCTATCTATCTATCTACCTATCATCATCTATCTATCTATCATCTATCTATCTATCTATCTATCTATCTATCTATCATCATCTATCTATCTATCTACCTATCATCATCTATCTATCTATCATCTATCTATCTATCTATCTATCTATCTATCTATCACCCATCCATCCCTACATCTATCTTTCCATTCTACCATCCATCCATCCGTATATCTATCCATCCATCATATGTACCATACCTATCATATCCATCCATCCATCATATCTACCATACCTATCATATCTATCTATCCATCCATCTATCCATCCCTTTGTCTGTCCATCCATCCATCATATCTATCTATCCATCTGTCATATCTACCATACCTATCATATCTATTATCTATCCATCCATCAATCCATATATCTATCACCTATAAATCTCTCATCAATATATCTGTCATATCTATCATCTAATTATTCACCCATAAACCCACCCACTTGCCACAATCTCATCCTCTGGATGTGAGGACCCCCATCGACTGCACCCCCAGCCCCAAATGCAAGCCCCTCAAAGGTCCCCATCTTTTCCTGCCTCTCCCGTGCCCCCCTCCAAGAGTATGAAGCCCTTATGTGCTCACATTCCCCGGCCCCCAGTAGCCTGAGGAACACTCCGGATCCAAAGCTGCAAGAGCCTATTGGAATCTGTTCTCACCTGTGACCCTCTGTTCCTGTGTCTCCCATGGATTTCCAACCCTTTGCAAAGACAGGCAATTCTAACCTGCACCTGAAGGTATGGGAGTGACACAGCCTGTGTATTCTTGCAGAATCTGTGTGCTCTCTCCCTTCCTTCCTTCCTTCCTTCCTTCTTTCCTTCCTTCCTTTTTCTTTTCTTTTTTTTTCTTTCCTTTTCTTTTCTTTCTTTTCTTCTTTCTTTCTTTCTTCTTTCTTTCTTTCTTCTCTCTTCCCTTCTTTTTTTCTATAGCAGGTGCATTTCCTGACACTTCCTTAAAACTGGGCATTAAAACTCAACGGTCCACCTAAACATGGTTGAAACGGCAAATTTTGTGTTATACATATGCACATAGAGTACCATAAAATATCAACTTTGGAAAAAAACAGTTGTCTATCAAAATACAGAAACTCAGTTCCTATTTGTCTCCTCTGCCTGAATAGCTTTCGCGACGTGAAAATCCCCCAGGGTTGCCTCACGTACCTGCCATTTTTTTTTAAAGATTTTATTTATTTATTTGACAGAGACAGAGACAGCCAGCAAGAGAGGGAACACAAGCAGGGGGAGTGGGAGAGGAAGAAGCAGGCTCATAGTGGAGGAGCCTGATGTGGGGCTCAATCCCACAACCCCGGGATCACGCCCTGAGGTGAAGGCAGATGCTTAACCGCTACGCCACCCAGGTGCCCCATCCGCCATTTATTTTTGATCTTGGTGGCGAGGTGGGGGGAAACAGAGCCCCCAATCCAAACCCATGCGGGGTGGGGAGGTGATGAGATATTTGTAGACGCAGGTATTCAGATGCATGTCTTATGGATCCCTGTCCTCACACCAGTGACGACGGTCTCTGTTCCTTGTTCCGTGTCTCTTTTGCAGAATCCGTATAAACAATGTGATGTGACCTCCACAAAAAAATGCAATGTTCCACGTGTATTTCTAGGTGCACGGAGGGTCTGGCAGACCACTGGAGGTGCTTCCCACCCATAAAAGATACGGACACTGGCCAGCCAGAGGGTCCACTCTCTGAATGCCCCCCCAGACCCTGTGCCTTCATCACCCCCGAGGACCCACGTGTCCCCAGCTGGGACCCCTGGCTGCCAGACACCTTTGATAAATGGCCTCGGTTCGGGTGTTGGCCTCGTGGGGTGGAGTTCTGCACCAGCCAGCGGTCACCTGTGTGGCCTTTGGCTTTGTCGACACCGGCGGACCCCCAAATCCTGTCTTGTCAAGGCGACGGGGACTTCCATTCCACACGGCCAGCTCGACAAGGACCTTCTTTCCTACACTTTTGCAAAATTGAGATGAAATCCGCATAACAGAAAATTGAACGATTGGGGAGGCATTGAGTACATGCCCAGTATTGTGACACTGGGACCTGTGTCCAGTTCCAGAACATTCCGATCCCCCCCAAGGAGACCCCGTCCCCATGAGCTCTGTGTGCCTGTTTTTCTCTCCAGCCCCTGGTGACCACTAACCACTAACCCTCATGCGTCTGCTTCTCTTCCTGAGTATGGAGTCCCTGAGGTCCGTCCACGGGCGGCAGGTGTCAGAGCTCTGTGCCTGTTCACGACTGAGTCCTATTCCCCTTTGCATTTGCTCTGAAGTGCACCCCTACGTGCCAGGCATGCATTGGAGGCCCCACCCACTGCACACAGACACATCGGTGGGGCTCATCTCCATTGCCAAGGGCCCCACCCCACATGGCTCTCTGGCGGTCCCCACCTCCACGTGGGTCCAGCACGGCCTTGACAGTTATTTCGTGGACCTCTCATGAATACCTGTGTGCCCCAGCGACGTTTCTGGCCCCGAGGCATGGGCCCGGGCAGGACGGGGCAAGTCCCATAAAAACCTGAGCAGAGATCGGGGGTGGGTGGGAAGCAGTGGGTAGACGCGCAGGATCTGCGGGCCATCTGTTGCAGAGGGCAGCTCAGCGCGACCCGGGGCCTTTCTGACATGCTCGACGCTGGACACCGGCCCATAGCTCATTCCTGCCCTCTGCTTTCCCCGTCTCATTACGGGGATTTATNATCTATCTATCTATCTATCTATCACCCATCCATCCCTACATCTATCTTTCCATTCTACCATCCATCCATCCGTATATCTATCCATCCATCATATGTACCATACCTATCATATCCATCCATCCATCATATCTACCATACCTATCATATCTATCTATCCATCCATCTATCCATCCCTTTGTCTGTCCATCCATCCATCATATCTATCTATCCATCTGTCATATCTACCATACCTATCATATCTATTATCTATCCATCCATCAATCCATATATCTATCACCTATAAATCTCTCATCAATATATCTGTCATATCTATCATCTAATTATTCACCCATAAACCCACCCACTTGCCACAATCTCATCCTCTGGATGTGAGGACCCCCATCGACTGCACCCCCAGCCCCAAATGCAAGCCCCTCAAAGGTCCCCATCTTTTCCTGCCTCTCCCGTGCCCCCCTCCAAGAGTATGAAGCCCTTATGTGCTCACATTCCCCGGCCCCCAGTAGCCTGAGGAACACTCCGGATCCAAAGCTGCAAGAGCCTATTGGAATCTGTTCTCACCTGTGACCCTCTGTTCCTGTGTCTCCCATGGATTTCCAACCCTTTGCAAAGACAGGCAATTCTAACCTGCACCTGAAGGTATGGGAGTGACACAGCCTGTGTATTCTTGCAGAATCTGTGTGCTCTCTCCCTCCCTCCCTCCCTTCCTTCCTTCCTTCCTTCCTTCCTTCCTTCCTTCCTTCCTTCCTTCCTTCTTTCCTTCCTTCCTTTTTCTTTTCTTTTTTTTTCTTTCCTTTTCTTTCTTTTCTTCTTTCTTTCTTTCTTCTTTCTTTCTTTCTTCTCTCTTCCCTTCTTTTTTTCTATAGCAGGTGCATTTCCTGACACTTCCTTAAAACTGGGCATTAAAACTCAACGGTCCACCTAAACATGGTTGAAACGGCAAATTTTGTGTTATACATATGCACATAGAGTACCATAAAATATCAACTTTGGAAAAAAACAGTTGTCTATCAAAATACAGAAACTCAGTTCCTATTTGTCTCCTCTGCCTGAATAGCTTTCGCGACGTGAAAATCCCCCAGGGTTGCCTCACGTACCTGCCATTTTTTTTTAAAGATTTTATTTATTTATTTGACAGAGACAGAGACAGCCAGCGAGAGAGGGAACACAAGCAGGGGGAGTGGGAGAGGAAGAAGCAGGCTCATAGTGGAGGAGCCTGATGTGGGGCTCAATCCCACAACCCCGGGATCACGCCCTGAGGCGAAGGCAGATGCTTAACCGCTACGCCACCCAGGTGCCCCATCCGCCATTTATTTTTGATCTTGGTGGCGAGGTGGGGGGAAACAGAGCCCCCAATCCAAACCCATGCGGGGTGGGGAGGTGATGAGATATTTGTAGACGCAGGTATTCAGATGCATGTCTTATGGATCCCTGTCCTCACACCAGTGACGACGGTCTCTGTTCCTTGTTCCGTGTCTCTTTTGCAGAATCCGTATAAACAATGTGATGTGACCTCCACAAAAAAATGCAATGTTCCACGTGTATTTCTAGGTGCACGGAGGGTCTGGCAGACCACTGGAGGTGCTTCCCACCCATAAAAGATACGGACACTGGCCAGCCAGAGGGTCCACTCTCTGAATGCCCCCCCAGACCCTGTGCCTTCGTCACCCCCGAGGACCCACGTGTCCCCAGCTGGGACCCCTGGCTGCCAGACACCTTTGATAAATGGCCTCGGTTCGGGTGTTGGCCTCGTGGGGTGGAGTTCTGCACCAGCCAGCGGTCACCTGTGTGGCCTTTGGCTTTGTCGACACCGGCGGACCCCCAAATCCTGTCTTGTCAAGGCGACGGGGACTTCCTTTCCACACGGCCAGCTCGACAAGGACCTTCTTTCCTGCACTTTTGCAAAATTGAGATGAAATCCGCATAACAGAAAATTGAACGATTGGGGAGGCATTGAGTACATTCCCAGTATTGTGACACTGGGACCTGTGTCCAGTTCCAGAACATTCCGATCCCCCCCAAGGAGACCCCGTCCCCATGAGCTCTGTGTGCCTGTTTTTCTCTCCAGCCCCTGGTGACCACTAACCACTAACCCTCATGCGTCTGCTTCTCTTCCTGAGTATGGAGTCCCTGAGGTCCGTCCACGGGCGGCAGGTGTCAGAGCTCTGTGCCTGTTCACGACTGAGTCCTATTCCCCTTTGCATTTGCTCTGAAGTGCACCCCTACGTGCCAGGCATGCATTGGAGGCCCCACCCACTGCACACAGACACATCGGTGGGGCTCATCTCCATTGCCAAGGGCCCCACCCCACATGGCTCTCTGGCGGTCCCCACCTCCACGTGGGTCCAGCACGGCCTTGACAGTTATTTCGTGGACCTCTCATGAATACCTGTGTGCCCCAGCGACGTTTCTGGCCCCGAGGCATGGGCCCGGGCAGGACGGGGCAAGTCCCATAAAAACCTGAGCAGAGATCGGGGGTGGGTGGGAAGCAGTGGGTAGACGCGCAGGATCTGCGGGCCATCTGTTGCAGAGGGCAGCTCAGCGCGACCCGGGGCCTTTCTGACATGCTCGACGCTGGACACCGGCCCATAGCTCATTCCTGCCCTCTGCTTTCCCCGTCTCATTACGGGGATTTATTTCCCTGCTTTGTAGTCAGCGGAGCCCCCGTCCTAATTGTTTCTTCCATGTGTTGTAAATCTGTCTGCCATTCGCTAAGACATGAAGCGGGGACCCGGCAATTTCCTCTCCTACCCCTCGCGCCGGGGCCCAGCAGACCGAGTGTTGAAATAAAATGAAACATGTTTGCACCCCTTCCCTACGCTAATGCCAGCCTCCTTTGCTCCAGGAATTTTTAATATTCGGGCCATACCCTCCGCATGAGGTCATCCTGGGATCTAATTGGAACCGTGGTCTGCGGGGGCCCGAGCGGCTGCCTCGTGGCTGGCTCCGCGCCACCGCCCGCCTCCAGCTCAAAGGCCTTAATTGCGTCATGCCTCATCTGGTTTGATGCACTCTCGCCGCCAGTTCACAAATTCATTCTGAGGTCCGCGCTGCGATGGGCCGGCCGGGAGGGGCCCCTGAAGACCCCACAGCAAACCAGCCCAAAGCGGGACAATGGGTGCCGTCTCCACGGCGCGGGGACCCCACCGGTGTGCTCCCCGCCGTCCCTGTCTGCGCCCGGATCTCCACCAGCCCCTGGCTGCGAGCCTGTACCTTCCTCCAGGGTTTGGTCAAGGTTGCTGGGAATATATACCTTGTATATGATTTCTCAGCTCGGGTTTGAACAAAGTTGCCACCAGTGATTTGCAAATTTGCAAAACTTTTCTGTGCGCGGGGCTAGAGCGAGCCTGTGAGATGGCAGGAAAGCGCCCGCGAGCTCGGATTCGAGCTATAATACGGCACCCGCCGCGGGGCCCGCGTGGAATGTGCTTATACCACCAAATTCTCCGCTGTTGCCCTAAGATTCACGACTAACTAGGGATCCTGAGATTCATCGGACACCCATGTTCGCGGCTCAGGTCGTGGGTCTCCGCACCGCAAAGCAGAGACCCCCTGCTCTCCTGTCCACTTGCCTTGGATTCTTAAGGCTTCTGCCCCGGGCGGCATTGCGTGGAGCTCAGAAAGGTTAAAAATCGGACATCCCTTGGATACACTTGCAGACACAAGCGCTGTGTAATCACGTGAAGCCACACCCGTTAACTGCCGTCCCTACCCCCTTAGGGGACATCACCGGGTTCTCTGCATTGATGCTGGGACCCGCTGCCTTTGTTGCACCCTTAAATCCTAATGCAGCTTCTCTGTTTCCATCGGGGGACCCGCCTCTTCTGTGCAGCGCGTCCCCAGCGCGCGAGCACACAGGCGCTCACGCTCTCGCTCACGCACATACTCGCACGCAAGGTCTGTCCAGCACCTGATTCTCACATCCCTGACTTCACAGGGAGACCAGAGGCAAGTCCTGCCGCCCCCAGACACTTCAGACAGAATTATGACAAATTGTATAAAAATGTGCAAATTGTTCGAATGATGTCATGCGCCCTGGCTGCCCCCGCCCCGGAGCCGGCAGAATGCTCCCGCGGAAGGTCGGGCCAGGACTTGCTCTGAATTCAATTGAGGCAATTACGTCCAATTTGCTTAAATTTATCACGGAAAGAGGCCTATCGGTTTATTTCAATCGCATTAACAGCTTTATCTCCCGCCAGGACCGGATTCCACGGCAGGGCGCACGGGCAGCCTCCGGGAGAGGTGCGGGGGTCCCCTGCGTTGGGGTCCTGGGGGCTGCTCCCAGGCGCCGGGGGAAGGGGGCCCCTCAGGACCACCTGTTACATGTCAAGAGGCAACCGTGGGACGTGAGGTTTGCCAAACGAGGAAGGAGTTGAGTGCTTTGGGAGTGACGTCTATCAGCTCCCCATAAATGTGGTTTGGGGACGTCAGCGGGGAATGCAAACCCGACGATTCACCCCAAGCTGTCTTCGGGGATTTATTACCGTCATTTCTCTCCCATTTGTTCACCAGCCTGGGGACGTGCTGGGGCGCACGTGTCCTGAGGTTCAAATGCACAGATGCCCCTGACCCCCGGATCTCAAAATGACCCGTTTGTGGGCCACCCTGGCCATCTCCTGGTGTTTGAGGAGTTTGCATTGCAGCCATGAGGCTTTCAGGTTCTGACGCGGTGTCATGGAAAGCTGAGTGTCCCCTGAATGACCGAGCGTGACGATGCCCGGTTGTGTGGGTAGGAACCGTTGGCCACGGTGTGTATTTGGCGTGCACTGGGCCGGGTTCAGCTCTGCAAGGACGCCCCTGGTGGGGATCCCAGAGTGGGCATCACTTTGGAGGCCCCAGGTGATGTGTTAGTGAGCCCAGGGGGACAGACCAGAATTGCACAGGCTCAGCCTGACTTCAGTCCTGGATCCTGAAGTGGTTGGCAGGACCACCCAAAGATAAGGTCTGTCTGTGCTTGGGAGCCACGGAATGCCCTTGAAGGGAACAGAGTATCCTCTGTGCAGCAGAACGGGCCTGGATGGCGGGGTCCCCCATTCCTGGTTGTGCACCTGCTGAGAAGCAAGTTTCCTGAGCTCTGGGAGACTCCTTTCTTCAGCTGTAAGAGGGCACAGCCGTGGGGACCCCTGCAGGGTCCTGGGGTCAGATCCTTATGCTCCCACAGGGCTGCTCAGTTCCTGGAGGGAAGTTGGTATGAAGAAACCACCACCCAAGAATCTCATCGCCTGTAAAGCAGAGGATCCCCTGGTCTACCAGGAAAAGGGCAGCCCACAGGACCCCAAGACGAGCCACCTCAAGCCTTTGAGGACCGGCTCGCTGCCTCTGGGAGTGATTCACACGCTGGGGATTTTCCTGGACCCCGAGCTTCCAGAGAGGGGCTGGGCAGAGGCAGAAGCCACCAGCGTGGGCTCTGACCCCTGGCCTCCCGTCCCCTTCCTGCTGCTTTGCTTGCCCAGCGTCTGCACCCCCTGTCCTGCCGCTGAGACGCTGGTCCTTCCGTGCACAGTTTCTCCAGGGCCGCCTACAGATATTGGGGACACCAGGGTGCTCCCCGTGCTGAAGCGGTGGGTCCTGGATCAGGATGATCACAGGTAGGTGCAGGAATGTGGGATTTTGACACCTCTTGCCCCAGGCTGTTTGAAAAGTACCTCCATATATGAGTGCCGTGGGGAGCTAGCAACGAAGCCCATAGTGTCAGAAGCGTAGGGATCAATCCTCCCCCAGCTCTAGAGACCAGACATCTGAGATCCAGGCGGGGCAGGGCCGCTGAGATCCAGGTGGGGCAGGGCTGTGTTTCCTCCTGAGGCTCCAGGAGAGCGTCCTTCCTGCCTCTTCCAGCTTCTGGGGCTCCAGGCACCCTGGACTGATGGCCACGTCCCTCCCATCTCTGCCTCTGTCCTCACGTGGCTTCTCCTCTGTGTGTGTCTCCTCTTCTGTCTCTTACAAGGACACCTGTCCTTGGATTTAGGGCCACGCTGATCCAGGAGGAGATCAAGATCCCTCATTTATTATACCTGCAAAGACCCTTTTTCTAAATAAGGTCCTGTTCACTGGTGCCAGGGATTTGGATACAGGCCTGTCCCCTGGAGCCCAATCGGAGCAGTGAGAAGTTTATCAGAAAGCCCCCAGCCCCAGCTCTCTCCCATCAGCCACTGGAAAAATCAGAAACTGGTGACCGACATCTGCTGTGTCCTATCAAATCGGAAACACCGAAACTTAAGACCATTTTCAGGTTAAACAGCAGCACCAGAGAGAAAAGACATTAATTTCTGGTAAAGTAGGAAAACATCTTGGGCTGAGTAGAAATTATTGATCTATCCGTTTGTATCAATGTATCAATCTATCTATGTATTTATCTATTATCTATTATCTGTCTACCAGTCATATAATCTGTTATCTGTCATCTACATATCTATTATCTATCTATCCATCCATCATATCTATCTATCCATCAGCAAACATAATAATCTATCTATTACCTATCTATAATATTATCTATCATCTATCATCTCCATCCATCCATCCATCCATCCATGATATCATCTATTATTTATGTATCCATTCATCATATCTATGTATCTATGTATCTATCATCTATCTATAATCTATCCATTCATTATATCCATCCATCCACCCTATCTATTTATCTATCCATCCATCATATCTATCTCTCTATCATCTATCTATCTATCATCTATCTATCTATCTATCTATCTATCATCTATCCATTTATTTGCTTATCATCTATCTCTCTACTATATATTTCTCTGTCTCTGTCTGTGCACACACACACACACAGACACACACAGAGTTGTTTTTACAAGGGTCTGGGGAATACAGCTAATCATCTAATCTCCCATTTCAATTTGGTACCGATTATCTGCATACTCAACACCATGAAATTAGCAGAAGCCATTTAAACACTTGAAAACTCTTTGAACGCCCGTGTTCCTAAGCTTAGGTCTACAACCTCCTCGGATGTCAGCTTCCCCAGGCGGTGCTCTGGGGAGTGTGGTCCAACGCCACCCCACGACTTGTAGAAACAGGTGGCCCGCGCTTCACATCAAACACCCCGCAAGCATCAACCTCTGAGCTCAGTGCCGCTTTGCTTTGAAAAGGTCACAGGAGTCACGCCGAAAATGCACTTGTATATTTTTCACTGTTTGGACAAGAAATTGGGAACAGACTCCATCTCTGACAGAAGAACTTCTAAGTTTATTTTCAAACACAGTTTTATTTAAAACGGAAAAAAGAAAAGCAATGACAAGTAGCCGAGTGGTCGGCTTCCCGGACACGAGGCCGGGTCGCTGGCGTGCGGGCAACGTAGACGGTTTGCAACTGGAGACCATGCCAGGCGGGCGAGGGAGCCCTTCTGCAGACACACATCCCAGCTGCTGGTGTTAACGTGGCCATAGTTCTGACTCTGCTGGAAGCACCTTAAGAATGCCAACGATGCACGCAGCACTGTTCCTGGACGCCCCATCTGCGGGGCGTGGCTCACACCAGCAGGCACGCAATCCGCACAGAATATATCAGAATAAGTCATAGAAAATATAGAATATATGTGAGAATATATATAGGGAGAATAGACACCAAGTATATAATAGAATAGACTTACCCTTGAAAGGGAAGAACGGTGTCACCTGCTACACAGTAGACAGACTGTCAGGACACGAAGCCAAGTGACATCAGCCAGAAGCAAAAACACAAATCCTGCCAGGGTTGCACGGTGCCCCCCGAAATTCCCATGTTGGAGCCCTCACCCCGAAGACCTCAGCATGGGACTGTATTTGCAGGTGGGGCTCTTTGCAGAGGTGGTTAAAATGAGGTCCCTACAGTGGACCCCCATGCAACAGGACTGGGGGATCCTATAAAACAAGGGAATTGTGCATCCGGACTCATTAGGGAGACGACCTGTGAGGACATGGGCGGAGATTGGGGACGCTGGGGATGGCCGGCAGCCCCCAGGAGCTGGAGGGGAGCCTGCAACGATGGTCCCGTGGCATGTCCGGGAGGAACCCATCCTCCCTACACCTTGATGTCAGAGTTTGGGCCTCCGGAACCAGGAGACAATGACTCTCGGATGTTGGGGCCGCGCCAGGTCACCCACGCAAGACCCTTCTGCAGGCAGGCTGGCGGCAGATTTCCCGTGCCTGGCACAGCCTACGACTCCTGAAATCCAGCTCCGTTCCATATGTACGATGCATAAATCAGGGCAGTTGACTGCACGCCTCTTACATTTTGCAAACCGTCCCTGCCGTGGGCTGCGTGGGAATTTTGCTGCAGGTGGGACCATCACATGGTGGCTGAGAGCATCCGGCCCCATGCCCCGCATCACAGGCAAAGCCTCCATCTGCAGGAGGGCTTGTCCAGCCCCGGACCCTGGCTCCCGCGTGGCAGCTCGTTTCCAGACGTTTCTGCCCGCCACAGGCCTTGGCTGACGGGCCTCCTGCTGAGAAACACCTGTGTGGGTTTCCACCTGTGGACTCCCTCCAGGGATGGAAGTACACCTGCCCCCTCCCTGTGCAGGGCATGGGGGCTGCAGGGAGTGAGAGGGGGCTGCCCTGGGTACATCCCAGTCTCCTTCTTCCCCCCTCCTAAGCTGCGTTCCATCTCTTTCCCCGGTCCCCCTTCCCCCATCCCCATTCCTCCTTCTTCCACCCCCTCCCCCATCTTCCTTCCCTGTCCCCCCTCCTCCCCCCTTCTTCTCCATCCCTCCTGCCCCCTCCCCTCTGCATTATCCCTCCTCCCCATTCCTCCCTGCTCCATTCCTCTGCTCTTTTTTTCCCCCCCCCACCCTCCCCCACCCCCCCTCCTCCTTCCACTTCCCTCCCTCCATCCCCCTCCTCCCTCTCCCCACGCCCCTCCTTTGGCAGAACCTGACGATTACTGGCCAAACTGCCATTTCCCTTGTCCCCAGGCCCCTGCACTCCCCTCTCCTCACCCCCCACCAAAACCACGGGCATGACCACTTCCATTGGGACGCAGGCAGCAGAATTGGGGCCGGCAGAAAGCACTTTGCTGGGGGAATCTCTCCCTCGCTCCGAGCAGCTGTTAGAGCGCCTTAACAAGACCCTACATAACTTCCCTTAATCAGATCGCAGCAATCAGCCTGGAAAGTCGTCCCATATGTGGGAATGCCGCGCAGGGGCCCCAGGTTACGGCCGGGACACAGGCCACACCGAGGTTACGGTCTGGATGCAATTAAAGGCACGCTGCGGGCATCTCGACGGTGCTTCAGGGGACCTGTTGCACTTTGCCCACGGATAATTGCACGCGCGGAAATTGCTCACCCTGAAATTGCCCCGGGGGGCTGCGACGGGCTTCGCCCACATGTGTTCCCCTGAGGAGGACGACGAGGACGACGAGGAGGAGGACGAGGAGGACGGAGGGCGTTGGCTTTGTGAGGGTGCACTGAGCCGCTGGTGATGTTTTAGGATAATCCCAAAGCCACACGCAAGCGTGTTACAAGGGACGGTGGTACAGGCTCCCGGGGAGCGTCTGCTCTTTATGTGTCTCCCTACAGCATGCTGTCGGTCGGTCATTCCTGCACGTCATGTGCGCTGAAAGCAAAGGCAGGCACTTACCCCAGCTCTCTCGGTGGACGGAGCTGGGCTGTGCCATGCAGAAGCACCTCACTGTGCCCCCACACGTTTGGGTCCACACCTGTGCCCAGCCTTGACCAGCAACACAGTTCTGCAACCCAGCCCTTTGCACCAGGGGGTGTCTGTCTGCTGAGCAAAGGTGCAGACACAACGATGGCCCCGTGTCCAGTGCACCCATCTGTGCACGCTCAGCCCACGAACATGGCTTCAGTTAAGGATGAACGTTTAGAGCTCCCGGAGCTAAAAGGATGGAGTTTAGATAGTGTGCCCACAACCCATTGACTCAGTGGAGAGATTCAACTCGACCCACCTACATTAGGAATTCAATCTCAGAGGAAGAAGAAGAGAAGAAGGAGGAGAAGGAGGACTCTTTCTAAAATATGACGAGTCACTATTTTCATGGAGTAGCATCACCAGCGGCTGACAATGGTTTCTATGGGATATTATGCAATCAGGGCGTCTTTGCAGAAAAAGCATAATCTGGGGACAAGCCTGAGCCGTCTCTAGCTTTGGCGTATGCAACCACGTCTTGCTCCTTGGGTCGATGGGATACAGGACGCGAGGCTGGAGACTTTCTGTCCAGATTGCAAGCCCAGAACCTTCTGGAATGTTCTTGGCATGCAGCCCTCAGTGGGTAGCCAATGGCTGGAAGCAAAAGTTGCAAGAGAATCCAGACACATTTATAGTTTTCATATAAATTGAGGTCATTTCTATGAAACATTTGCAACACAGGAATGCATGGCAGTGGAGAGAAAGCACATTCATGGTCACCGTGGGGCTGGGTTGGGGGTGATAGGCAGGTGCTGCTCATGGGGACGGGCTCTCCCTTTGGGGTGGAGAATAGGTTCGGGAACTGGCTACACGTGATGGTCGTCCAACACGCTCAATGCATTCACTGCCCCCGGAATCGTCCACTTTGGTTAACATGGTGAATGTTACATGATGTGTATTTTGCCACAGTTGGGGACCTTGTTTTCCCCACCACCTTTTTGCTTTGAGGTAGGACGCGCCCATGTGACCTGATGGGGTTGTTCCAAGAAGACGTTAAGGGGGAAGAAAGGAAGAAGAGTCAAATGTGGAAAAAAGAGGAACACGTGAACTAACGCATGTGAAAGGGCTCTGAGCTCCAGACGGGCTCCTACCGTGGTCAGTTGGTGGACATCGACGGCAAAACGTGGCTGATGGCATAGAGAGCAGCTTGGATGTGTGCAAGGAGCAAGGACGCGGTCGTGTACCTGTGTTCGCCGGGCCCACGCGGGGTGGCTTTCTTGCGTCCCTGCAACGGTGTAGGAGACCCGAGCCTGTGGAAACGTTTGCACTGACATGACCAATAGTTGAGTTAGGGGTTCAAGTCAAAGACATGTGGTGGGGTCGACGGTCCGTCGTGATACCACAGAAGCAGCATCCGCGACAGGCAGTCTTCGTATGAGTGAGGAGTCCAGCTCCTGGCTGCACACGCGTGCCTGGCAAATGGCAGGATTGCTTTCTTGTTACGTGAATAACGCTCCATCATGTACTGTTGTCTTTATCCATTTGTGGGCGGACACACGGACACTCAGGTGGTTTCTCTGCCTTGGCATCTGCTCGACAACATGATGCCTGCTGTTAACAAGACGATGTCGTGCACTGCAAAATTTAACACGTTGGATCTTGCGGTGGGTGTCCACACCTGCATCCACCTGCCCACTGGCACCAGCTCCGGCATCCCTATCCACGTCAGCACCAGCACCAGCATGGGCATCAGCACGGGCGTCCACACCTGCATCCACATGCCTGTCTGCACCAGCTCTGGCATCCCTATCCACGTCAGCATTAGCACCAGCATCCACACCTGTACCCACGTGTGCACCCTTATCTGCACCAACATCACTATGGGCCCTCAGGTAAACTCCCCCCTGCATCCGTGGTCTACGAGAGGCCAATTCCCCGGGTCCATAGGGAGAAGACAGTTTCATGGGCATCAGTGCCTTTTGCAAAAGACCCAAATGCTAGAATCCTTCAAAATCCGTGGCATTGCCAGGGAAGAACTAAATGTTCTCTTTCCAAAAATTAGCCTGTGTTAAAAGTAAATGCAAACCACTTGAGGGGTGAGAGATGTGCTCATTTGTCAATTACGAGTGCGATGGGCAAGTGGGATTGACGAAGGGCACAGCCGCCCCAGACGCCAGCTGAGGAGCTTATGGACCCCCAAAAGGAAAACATTTATTTTCAGCCTTTAAATCGTTATTAAACAAGACACAGCCTGCAAACATTTCTTGGACGAGAAACGCGATCCAGCAATTGGCCGCGTGAAGAGCCCCAGATGCAAACCATTAAATTATCTAAGAATTAAAGCGTTTCACATTTCCAGTCCCACCCATCAGGAACACGTTTGATTTGAAGTGGTAATTGGCCCTCGTCCTTCCGGGGAAATGTACAAGTTTTGCTGTCGGTGGACGGAGACGCGGGGACCAGCGTGACAGCCGTGGGTCCGCAGAAGGACACCGTGGGATGAAGTCTTAGCCTCCAGCCTGCACCCACACACCGGTGTGGGTCCACCGCCTGCACGGGAAGATGGGTCTTGCTCGGGGAAAGCCGAGCGCTGAACGATTTCACTTCTCCCCGCCGCTGTCTGGAGAGGCAAGAGGAATGCCGTTCCTTTAGCCCACAGATGCTTGCGACCCTTAGTAGGGCAATGTTCCTCATATTGTTTTATTTAAAGAGCTAGCGGGGAGAAGAGAAGATCCTGACCCCCCCTTGAGTCCCCTGGGGGGCGGGGAGGGGAGAAGTAATGCATGTAATAGGAATGCAGAGCCCTCAAGGTGAGTCTTTCCCTCCTTGGAAGCCAGCGGGAATCCCGTAGGTGAATGCAAAGCCGTGAACATCGTACCCTCCCATACGTGCTCAGAAGAACGCTTCTCCAGGCAAACACGCCCCGTGATAGGGAAGCACCCACTGCATGAAAAACAAACGACCAATACACCCCCAGTACCGACAAGGTGACAGGTGGCGGGGAAAATCTCTTCGTATTCCCCCTTTTGCAAAAAGGATTTCACGGCTGGCCTCCCAAGTCAGGAAAACCAACCCTCGCGGGGATATTTGCTTATAGGACCTGATTGTTGAAATGCGCTCAAAACCTATAATCCCGGAAAGAAAGCGTGGTGGTTATTACGGTTTTTGAAAACATTTCATTCATTTGGAGAGAAACACCCAGATCCTATGTTTTTTTCAGAGGCAAAGCTAAGCCAGCTCCCATCACCCCGGGCAGACAGTCTATCGACTCTGTTCACTTACACAACAAGGTGAAATGCATTCCTTTCGCTATTTTGCAGGAAGTGAGTTGTTCTTCCCTTGGGTTTTGTTAAGAGAATTCTAAATGACTTCTTTCCCCTCGTCTGTGACCATGTGAATCGCTGTAGGGGGATTTAATGAAAATCAAAGTATTTTATTGTATTATGATTATTTTCTCAAATAACAGAAATTTATTTCCTACCAGTTCTGCAAGGTAACACCAAAGCATTTTAAAGAAGAGTCCCCCAAATCTCGGTTGGAAGGGCAGTCTTAATTTCCATGCCACGNGGGGATTTAATGAAAATCAAAGTATTTTATTGTATTATGATTATTTTCTCAAATAACAGAAATTTATTTCCTCCCAGTTCTGCAAGCTAAACACCAAAGCATTTTAAAGAAGAGTCCCCCAAATCTCGGTTGGAAGGGCAGTCTTAATTTCCATGCCACTTTGCCCCATTCAATTATTCTATGGGTTTGTCGTTCAAATGTGACATGGATGAACTGTGTACGTTTACGGTGTAATACATCATTTTTGGAATTGATTTTAAAAGGATTAAAGGAGAAAAAGAATATTTCCTTTGTACATTTTTTAAAGTTTTTATTTCAATTCCAATCACCTGGCGCTGATCATGACAGGTGCCCTCCTTCATTCCCGTCCCATTTCCTCCATCCACCCACCCCCTCCCCTCTGGTGATCATCAATTTGTTCCCTAGAGTTAGGAATCTGTTTCTTGGTTTGTCTCTCTCTTATTTTTTTCCCCTTTGCTCATTTGTTTTGTTTCTTGTTTTTTTAAGGTTTTATTTATTTGTTTGACAGGGAGAGAGACAATCAGCGAGAGAGGGAACACAAGCAGGGGGAGTGGGAGAGGAAGAGGCAGGCTCCCAGTAGAACAGGGAGCCCCATGTGGGGCTCGATCCTAGGACCCTGGGATCACGCCCTGAGCTGAAGGCAGACGCTTAACGACTGAGCCACCCAGGTGCCCCCATTTGTTTTGTTCCTTAAATTCCACATACGGAGTGAAATCATATGGTATTTGTCTTTCTTTGAGTTATTTAGCTTAGCATAATACCCTCTAGTCTCATCTACATCATTGCAAATGGCAAGATCTCATTCTTTTTGATGACTGAGTAGTATTCCATCATATATACATATTCCAGTATATATATAATATCCCATTATATATAATATTGCATTGTATCTATGTAATATCCCATTATATATAATATTGCATTATATCTATGGAATACTCCATTATATATAATATTCCATTATATATGCAATATTCCATTATATCTATATAATATTCAATTATATGCAATATTCCATTATATCTATGTAATATTCCATTGTATATATAATATTGCTTTATATCTATGTAATATTCCATTGTATATATAGTATTGCATTAATATAATATTGCATTATATCTAATATTGCATTATATAAAATATTCCATTATATCTATGTAATATTCCATTGTATATATAATATTGCATTATAGCTATGCAATATTCCATTATATATAATATTCCATTATATATGCAATATTCCATTATACACACACAGACACATACATATTTCATTAAAATTCAACAGAAAATGTCATTTCCTCCAGGAAGCCTGCACATCGAGCACCTTTTTCAAGCATAGGGATTATTCCAGGTATAAACATATGGTACAACTTGGACTACTCAGTCCTGCCCTGGAATTTAATCAGCAAACCCGAGAGAGAAAGAGAGAGGGGGGCAGTCAGGCTGTTTAAATCCTGAGTTGCAGCTCCTGGTTCCCCCCATGTTGCCCCCTGGAGGAAGTCTGTCTGCAGCGAGAAAGTCCCATCTGAAACAGAGAGGGAAGCAGAGAGATGAGAAGGTGAGAGAAACTCTCAGGTCGAGGGGTCCCTGAATAGCCACTCATCCCCACTTGATACGATTGACCTTTCTGGACTTCTGTGGCTATGTACAGCCATGTGATGGTGTACGGGCCCATGAAAAGTAAATGGAAATGTCTCAGGCCAGTAAAACCTCTTTAATTTCTTAGAGAGTAAGAATGAGCTCTTCTCTGCATTTTTCCTGCTGGTAGGAATGCAGTCATGATGGCTGCAATCCTTGCAGCCACGTTGCACTATGAGTAGGAAGTCTCACACTGAGGATGGTGGAATGACAGCATGGAGGACACCTAACATCTTGGATCAGTAACAACCCTGAACGCCTCACTCCGGCCTCCTGTCATGACACAGGGAAATAATGTCCATCTGGTTTCGATTCTTACTTGTTTGTTTCCATCATATCCTGTTAAACCCCAAATTCTAGTGTGTATGTGTGTGCATGCATGTATGTGTGAGCTTGTGGAAGTGTGTGCATGCGTGTTTGTGCCTGTATATGTATGTGCAGATGCACATGCACATGTGCATGCATGTGTGCCATGTTGTGAACATATATGTATATTCATGTGTGTCGGTGCGTGAGCACACGTGTATATGTGTGCATGTGTGTACATCTGTGGATGTATTGCATGTCTCTGTGTGCAGGCGCATGTGTGTTTATGTGTCTGTGTGCATGTGTATATATCTGTTCATGTGTGTACATGTGCATGTGTGTGCATATGTGTCTGTGCATATCTCTGTGTGCATGTGTGTTTGTGCGTGCACGTGTGTGCATGTGTGTATATGTGCATGTCTGCATTTCTGTGCACGTGTTCATGCATGTGCATTTGTGTGTGTCAGTGTGTGTGAATGTGCATGTGTGTCTGTGTGCATATGTATACATCTGTCCATGTGTGTACATGTGCATGTGCGTGCATATGTGTCTGTGCATATCTCTGTGTGCATGTGTGTTTGTGTGTGTGCATGTGTGTATATGTGCATGTCTGCATTTCTGTGCACGTGTGTATGCATGTGCATTTGTGTGTGTCAGTGTGGTTTATGTGTCTGTGTGCATATGTATACATCTGTCCATGTGTGTACATGTGCATGTGTGTGCATATGTGTCTGTGCATATCTCTGCATGCGTGTTTGTGTGTGCACATGTGTGCATGTGCGTCTATGTGCATGTCTGCATTTCTGTGCATGTGTTCATGCATGTGCATTTGTGTGTGTCAGTGTGTGTGCATGTGCATGTGTGTCTGTGTGCATATGTATATATCTATTCATGTATGTATGTGCATGTGTGTGCATATGTATACCTGTGTGTGCATGTGTGTTTGAGTGTGCATGCATGTAGGCGTGCGTGTCTGTATGCGTGTGCATGTCTGCATGCGTGTGTGTGTGCATGTATGTATGGATGTGCATGTGTGTGTGTGTGCGAGAGTCTTCGATGTGATTCATTCCAAGCCCCTGGTACTTAACCACCTCATCGGAACACGGGAACGTTTAAACTGCATTGCCATTTCCCTGTCAGGGCTGCTATAATGCTTTGCAAAATGCCCTCAGAATTAATGTCCTTACCCTTTGCTTTTGTAAAATAAACACTCTTATTTCTTGGACGGGAGTGAGGGAGGCTTTCACAAGACCCTCGAGCTGTGTTTTTCTTACATCAGTAGCGCAGGTTCAGGCCAAGCACCATTTCCTGGCCCTGAGCACTTCCTGGCTGGACTAACGGCTTCGGCTCCCTGAGGGTTTGCTCTCCCCTGAGCCTCTCCTCCCGGGAATTACCTCCCTATGACATCACACTCGTCTCCCCACACCTTCCTCCCAAATCTCGACGGCTCTCCTTTACTCAGAGCCAACACGGCAAAATCCGGGGAGCCAACGAAGGCACTTCCAGCCTCATTAGCTTTAAAAGGCCCTGGGGCCCGTGAGACCAGATGGGACCTCACATCGCTTTTGCCAATTACACTCCTGCTATAGTTGGCACCTGCCCAGAGCCTACCCACAATGCAAAACATATTTTCCGTCCCTGGTCTCACATATAAATTCTAAATTTTTTAGTGTGGCATTCCAGACCCTCTGGGCTGTGACCCAGTCTTGCCTTTCCAAGCACACGCCTTCTGAGAGCCACGCAGAACCTTCTTTCAGGCCACCCTGCTCTGAATGCCTCAGCAGTGTTTGTGCATTTTTATGTGCTCCTTCACCGAATAACTCACAAGCATTTATTGAGCACCTACAGAATACCAGTGGCAGATCAAGGCACAAGAGGGACAGAGCCCAGTGTGCAAAACAGACTGAAGTCCCTGCTGGTGTCGATGGTATCAATCTTGCATTTTGGTTATGAACACCAACGTGTGACATATAGAGTTTGCAGCATGGCAAGAAGAAGAAGAAAACAGGAGGGGTTTCGAGGGCGGTGGGGATGAGACGCAGCTTCCCTCTACATTTGGTCACGTGGACCCCCCCCAACTCTGAACACGTATGATCAGCATTTCCATCTCTCCCCTTCTATTCACACTCGCCCCAACAGTGGCTGGCCCCGCAAAGCCATCCTGGCTCCTGGCTCACCTACACGACATGGACGCTCAGAAAGCCAAGAGTCTGCTCACATGAGTGAAACCGATGTGTTTTTAATTGCACACAGAATTGCCCCACTGCCCCAGTGCAGCTCTGTTTGCCTGTGCAACGCTTGCCTGGACCTTCCACCAGGTTCCGCAGGAAGACAGTACTCCTTCCAGGGTCTTCCCACCCAGGGCAGTGATGGATGGCTCATGCTCCAGCTTCAGCTCTGTGATGAGGAGAGGGAGTGCCTCAGACCCCTGCCACGGCCGATGCAAACACATTAACGAGGGTTTAATATTTGCGGCATAAGGAGTGGGTGTTTACAAAAACAAATGTGTGATGATATGTCTCATGGAGAATATTGATAGAAAATCAAAGCGTTCTAAAGCTGGCAAGCGTTCTCTCCCCTCCTTAAGCCTCTTTAATTAATTTAAAGATTTTCTCATTGAAAAGCACAAATGAAAATGCTTATTAATCAGCAAAGCTTTCAGGCCATTATCCATCATTTCTTATGTAAACCACTGTCTTTCGACCCAAACTGGGCATGTGACTCTGGAGATGTGATTTATTTCCCTGCATGCATCTATTTGCCCTTGGAAGCCACGCCAAGTGACGGAAAGTCTCATGGTAAACAGCTCTCTGATGACTGGAGGCATAAGGCAGAGTAGTTTCCTGCCTCTCCTTGTTATTGGCTCTCTGGGGTAGGCACTGGGGGTATCAGGGGCAGACATCCAGATGAGGTGCACGACACCTAGAGGGACCAGCTCTGCCATCATGCAGCATGGTACCCCTCAGGTGCCTGCAAAACCCAGACTGGAAAGCCCACGGTGATGCAGACAGGGAGCTCTCTGCGCCATTTTCAAGAGTGCCTTTGAAAGCAGTGTGATGAAGAAGGGGCATCTGGATGGCTCAGTTGGTTGAGCACCGACTCTTGGTTTTGGCTCAAGTCGTGATCTCAGGGTTGTGGGATCGAGCCCTGTGTTGGGCTCCACGCTCAGCATAGAGTCTGCTTAAAGATTCTCTCCCTTTCCTTCTGCTCCTCCCACCCTCTAAAATCAATCAATCAATCAATCAATCTAAACAACAACAACAACAACAAAGAAAGCCATGTGATGGCATGACCACAATGCATAATGGTAAAGTCCAGACAATTGGACACAGAAGTCTGTAAACGGAAAGACAGGATGCCAGGGAACCCCAGCCCTGTGATGCTATCCTTCCCTTGACCCCATGTCAACTCCACCTTGTGAGCCCAAGATAGATAGCAGCATTTAACCTGTCCCTTGCAGCTCCAATAGCAAAGCCTACTATTATTATTATTACTTTTATTCATAGAAAGGAACTCATGCTGACAGACTCTGTTGTTCTTTCAGGAGGCCACCAGGCCATCACTGGCCCTTGCGCCATGTTCCACATGTTACTTTTATACCCAGTCCACGTAGCATCCAGCTTCAGAATCAGGAGCTGGTTGGGATCATTTGTCTGTGACATGGAGCCAACTCCCCGCTCTTGAATCTGAGTTCTTGTGTTTGTCCATTACCCCCTGACTAGGGTTATCAGAGCATAACGAGGCACCCCAAAGACTCCCTAGTTTCCACTCATAAGCCCCTGGCCCTATCCTACTGCGTTTGCTTGAGCTTTTTGAAGGAGAGTATTTCTAACCCTGCATCTTTGCTCTGTACTTGCCCTAAGCCTTTATTACCCCGAAAAGACCCCATGACAGAGTCTACATTGGGGTTTTCTAATATCAGTACTGTTAATGTGTAGGGTGTGTATTAGTTATCTCAGGCTGCGTAACAAAATATCATAGATGGGCACGCATAGAGAGCTGACATTGATTTCCCATAATCCTGGAGGCTGGAAGTCTGAGATCAA
Source organism: Ailuropoda melanoleuca (assembly GCF_002007445.2). NCBI lineage: Eukaryota > Metazoa > Chordata > Mammalia > Carnivora > Ursidae > Ailuropoda > Ailuropoda melanoleuca. The sequence goes on along the minus strand of NC_048238.1, from coordinate 612,080 downwards.
GGTGCCACCATGGTTGGGTTCTGAGGAGGTCCTCTTCTTGGCATGCAGATGTTTGCAAGAAATGGTGGAGAGAAAGAGAATGAGAGAAAGAGGGAGAGTGGGGGAGCGGAGAGCTCTCTGGTCTCTTCTTCCAAGGACACTAATCTCATCATGGGGGCCCCACCCTCATGAGATAACCCAGATCATCTCCCAAAGACCCTACCTCCTAATATCATCCCGTTGAGGGTTAGGGTTTCCATATGTGAATGGGGATGTGGAGTCCATAAATGCCAAAATACAAGAAGTGTAACAGTCAGCTCTGAGGGTCCCTGCAGCTGCTGTAACAAGCACATCCCTGAGGGGGCCTCACGTGGGCAGGAGAACAGCTCTGGGGAAACCCACTTCATGAGTCACACCATCCTAAGCTGTGAGACCTCGTGGCACACATGTAGAGGCAAACATGTTTTGCAGCTGGCAAGAGCCCCTAATGGAAAAGTTTTAAGTAACCATATAATTTCGTGTCTCAGAGGAACAAAAAATCATCACAGAGAAGAGATTGTCTTTGACTCAGAGAACATACAGGATCTGAAGGGAAAAGTCTATGTTTATACCACAGATAGATAAGCAAGAACAGTAGTGATTCATATAAGAAGCTATCCACGTTCTGTCCCATTTATCCAACAGATTGCTGTAATTTGTATACTGTATTCTAAAACATCTAATCCCGGTGTTTCTAACAGTCACAAGAGCTTGCAAATCAATGAAAAAAATCACTCTACACATGGCAATTGCTTCTCTTCCAGAAAAGGGGCCCTGGACGTCCTCAAACATCACCCCTAGGAGGACTCTTTTAAAACAAAATGTAAATGCCACCAAAATTGAGACCTCTGATTCAAATTTTGTGATTGTTCCAAAAGGGCTACATTGAATTTTCCTTTTGCTGTGTGGAAAGACATGAGACGTTTTCTCAGTAAATCAATACAACGATCGATTTCCAGAAGAACACCATTTGCACTTAGAAGAAATTAAAAGCCCTTACAATGGATAGGCGTATTATACATGCTTACTGTCATATATTTTACTTGCTAAATGTTTACTAATCATTAGTTCAAATGGTTGTATCTGCTCAAAATAATTTTTTCTTCTTTACAAATATGCTTTCCAGGTGTTTCATGGAATCAAAATTGTTTCCATCAGTTAGTCTGAGTGGTGAAGTAACTTTGCCCCTGCCAGAATCCCATTGCCCCAAGAACCAAACACCCTACTTGGATCTCACCCCACATGCTCTATTAACAGGTTAAGGTGATCCCCTTAAAATGTGCTTTAATTTTCAGGAAACTTCTTTTACCTTCCAAAAGGGGCTCTCTCTGTTGAATGTCAAACATGATTTCCAAGGGAATGCTAGCTTTGGTCTCAAGTGTTGACCTCGGTCTGTGAAGTGATTTGCGTGTGTGTGACTGTGTGTATGTGTTTTTCTTTTTCTCACCTCTCTGGGGAGCTCTGTAATCACTTTATTATTTATAGATTAAAGCGTATTGTTGCTAATTAACACTGTTCTAGTTGTCGGTGGGTAGAGTTGCTTGCTTTGAAGTGTTTCTGATGTTGTATTTTGGGAATTCTGTAAGCTGCTGTAGTTGGCATAGTTTTGGATTGGGGAACCTGAGCTTCTAAGCAATTATTTAATGTACCATAATATCGATATCTGTCCATTATCTGAAGATGTACCTCACAGTATCACTTCCTCAGAATTCCTTCTTTTAGGACAGTAGAAATGGTTCCTTGGCACTAAGTCTTTCCACCCCATGTGGCGGATTGTCCACACCACTTCCCACTCTTCTTAGCAAGCCCTTTCGTGGAAAAAGGGTGAATAGCCTGACACAGGACCATCCCAGGAGGACCTCACTGAGACAACTCCATATAAGCCCACCAAAGGGCCAGCATCTTCTTAATTTGCTAACTCAGGTGGGCATCAAAACATAGACTTACACATATAGACACCCTCTTTGTATCCTACAGATGTGGTACCTTAGTGCTGTAGAGTTTAGATGACACGTACAGGTTAAATAGGGTCCCTTCCCCTAAAATTCATGTCCACCCAGGCCCTGTGAATGGGGCCTTATTTGGAAACATGATCTTTGCAGATGAGATTAAGTGAAGGATCTCAAGTTGAGATCATCCTGGATCAGGGTGTCCCCAAATCTAATGAATTATTATAAGAGAAGAGGAGACACAGACACAAAGAGAAGCCACATGAAGACGGAGGCAGGGACAGGAGGGGTGTGGCCACAAACCCAGGGATGTCTGGAGCCCCAGAAGCTGGAAGAGACAGGAAGGACCCTCCCCTGGAGCCTCGGGAGGGAGTACCACTCTGCTCCGCCTGGATCTCAGCAGCTCTGCCCCACCTGGATCTTAGACGTCTGATCTCCAGAGCTGGGACAGGATGAATTCCTGTGGTGTTAACCCACCTGGTCTGTGGTATTTCTATGACAGTCAGAAGAAACAAATATCGCATCCTGTCATTTCTGCCACATGAGGACACCTGGCCTGGCCCTGGCTGGTTTCTTCTTGAAGTGATCAGACCATTGAGCCTCTTTGCCCAGTGATGACATCGCTGGCTGATTCATGCAGCTACAAAGCCATCTGCACACCTACCTGAGCCACTGCACACACACTCAGAAATCTGGTCAAGAGCCACAGGGACTTTTAGACCTAAATGCTAAAAAGGGGGAAAAAGAGAATTGGGGATAATCATTTGGTTCTTCACAAAAAATATCATGTGGATTTTGTTTGTGTGCAGACTCCAGAAAAGAAGGCTGGGTGGAAAGTTAATATCTTCAAGCAAATGTGGAAGTTTTTCAAATGAATGGTCTCTCCATTAATTTATATGATATATTGATGCCATAAATTTCTCTTGATATGCAAACATACACATGTACGTGCACACACACACCAGATAGAAGGACATCTGCAAGGTCAGGCTGGTGGGACAGTAGAATAGGCTTCCAGATCCTCTTGGTGGACCTCATCCCACATGTTTTAAGAAAAGTCAACCATGTAACCCCAGTGGTTCAGAAACTACCCACCAGAACTCAACATGGTGCAAGGAATGGCTCAGAGGTCTTTGTAGACTCACTTGTCTGCACTTGTACTGGATTCTGAGTCCTCGTCAATCTTGTTTTACAACTGACAGTGGGCTCTGCTTCTCAAAACTTGTCATTGTGTGTGTGTGTGTGTGTGTGTGTGTGTGTGTGTGAGAGAGAGATGAGGAATGTGTGCATATTGCACATTGGAGCCATTCAGGTAGGAAAGGAAGAAAATTGCATCTATTTTTCACCCATGGTGGACAACATTGGCTTGGGTTAATGTTGGGATGCCACTGGACATGGATGGATGGATGGTGTCGCCACTGGACATGGACGGATGGATGGTGTCGCCACTGGACATGGATGGATGGATGGTGTCGCCACTGAACATGGATGGATCGTGTCATCATTTCTTGTACATCCAAGTCTTACAGATGTTGGAGTAGCTCTCTAATCCAGACCCCGAATCCTCCAGACTCTACAAAAATTTGTCTAGCTGGTGGGAAGCCAGTAACCTTGAATGGGTGGAGCTTCCTCACTCTGCCCTTAGGACACCACTCCCAACATCCACACACCCCAAGTTAACAACGGCCTCATAGACTGGGAGAATCTCGCCAGGAGAGCAGAGGCAAAGCCTGGAAGAAAAATGGGTTCCAGTCTGGAGACCAAGCATATCTTGTTAGAAATGAACATAATCTGTTCTAAATAGATAAAACTAGGGGTTTATCAGACCAACTTTTGAGTTGCTTTTGCATGATGTCATCATTCCTCAAAGACTGATGGAACCAATGTGTTTCCTGTGGCTAACAGAAGACCACAAACCATAAGTATGCACGATAACACAAATGTATTCTCTCCCAGTTCTGGAGACCAGGAATCTGAAATCAAGGTGTCAACAGGGTTGTTTCCTTCCGAGCGCCATGAGGAAGGGATCCATTCTGCACTTCCTTCCTTGGCTTGTAGGCTGTCATCTTCTCCCTGTGTTGTTCCACATGGTCTTCCTTCTGTGCCTGTCTATATCCAAATGTCCCCTTTTAAGGATACCAGCTGCTGAATTAAGGCCCACCTTGATGACCAACTAAAAACTCCCTTAACTGCTTCTGCAATGACCTTATTTCTGAATAAGGCGCCATTCTGATGGGGCTTAGTACTCCAAACTTGAATTTTGTTGGGACACAGTCCAACCCACATCAAACATGTCAGAAAGATAAAATACGTGATTGAATCCACAAGAAAGAAAATAAATTAAAACCCAAATGAGTACCTTGTACCGCCAGCCATATGACATTCTTTCTTAATATTTCCTCCTTCTTCAGAGGGTCTCGAAACCTTCTTAGATCTTATAGAAATTACAGTGAGTTGCCCAAAGTGTTAAAGCCTCTGGGTTTCCTTGGGTCCCTGGAAAGGCCTTTGGTTGGGGGGATGGAGTTCTTAAACCTACAATGTTGGGGGGAGCATAAATTTTAATTGCCCATTGCTGAAATGCTGACCTTCATCTGATCTTTATCTGTCCCAGTTGGAGGACTCTGTAGGAGTCTGATCACAGGGAGAAAATGGACCTAGTTGCAGCTTCAATGTGTGTTCAATTTTCAGTCCCATGAAACTGCTTTTAATTTGAAGGCAGTGTAGCATTTCCCCTCTCTAACTTTTCAGCCAGAACACCCAGATTTCATGGACAGCAGAAATTACAGACACTTTTCTTGTCGATCTCATTTTGGTTCCTCTCCCTGGCATTCCTGATGAAATGCTCCCTCCCCTCATCTGAAGGGAAATTCGAGATTGCCTTACACGGTAACACATTTCACACTTTGATTTTTCTGAAGGAGAAACATGAGGATTTCTGAGAATAAACCTTTCGAGGAATAATACATCAAAGAAAGATGAAACAGAAATCACGGGGAAAAGTGCACGTGGGTTGATGATGCCTCGATGGCATGGTGAGTTTATAGGAAATATTTTAACAGGGTCACCATTTGGAAGGGATGGGAAGAGTTTACACACCACAAAATGATCTTCTAACATCGCCTTCATCAGTTATGGGGGGGCCACAGCATTGCCCCTTCTAATCTCGTTCATGTTACCAGGAGGGGAGGGGGCTGAGGCAGAGTAGCAAAAGCATTGCTGAGGTTTGGAAAGTGGGGTTCCCAGGCACACTATAGGGCTCCTGTGAGCTAACACAGGTGCTCATGGCCACCCCAGGACCCAGGGACCCAGCCCCCAAAGGGCTGCACTGCTGGAGAAAGTCCCCAGGTGCACACATACTTTTTGGGAACTTATAACCCATTCAGGCTCCTGACACCCATGGACGCCATGTCCCTCTATCTACAGACTATAATTACATAGGACCTATGCTAGGGGTAGCATGGCTTTGTGTTGATACCACCACACCTTCTGACATCCTTGCCTATACCTGGAAGGTCTGACAACACCCTACCTGCAAATTTCTCCTCCTCCTCCTTCTCTTTTTCTTCTCCTTCTCCTCCCACTTCTCCTGTCTGTCTCTCTCTCTGAGTCTCTACCTCTATTTCTTTTTTTAAAAGATTTTATTTACTTGAGAGAGAGAATGAGAGCATGGGGGGAGGGGAAGGAGCAGAGGGAGAAACAGACTCCCCGCTGAGTGTGGAGTCTGACACAGGGCTCAATCTCAGGACCCTGAGATCATGACCTGAGCCAAAGTCAGATGCTTAACAACTGAGCCACTCAGGTGCCCGTCTACCTCTATTTCTATCCCCCTCTCTATCTTTCCTCTTGGTCTCTGTGTCCCTCTCCATGCCTCCTTCCCCATCCTTCTCTCTGCGTCTCCCTACTTTTCTTTCTCCTTCCCCTCATTGCACAGCTAACCCGGGAGGTGGAGGGCACATTGGCTTACACCTTGACCAGCACCTATAGAATGTAGAAAACACAGCTGCTCCCAGGACGGCTTCTCAGCATTGCTCAATTTTTCTTCATAAGGTCTGTCCCTTTAGTACTAAGAAAACTGTCTTTAGCTCAGAGCATTTCTTTTGAGCAACATGGCACAATGTTTGATTAGCAAGCAAAATCTTGACATAGACTTTCCAGTGGGTTGAAGCAAGACATTTTCAGGAAACAAACATTGAAGAAATATGCTGCCAACAGACAGAGGGAATATGATAAAGAGAACTCAAAGCAGAAGAGAAATGACCCAAATATAACATTAAAATTCATGAAGGAATGAAGTGAATTTTAATCACAAAGTGATAAAAATGCCAGATTGTGTGGGTAATTGTAAATAAATATTGGTGTTATAAAGCAATCATGTCTTAAGGGGCCTAAAATGTATAGAGAATTGAAATGCACGATGATGATGTATAAATCAGGGGGACATAAATGAAGTTAAATGTTCTAAGGTATTTTCTTTGTGTAGAAAGAAAGTAAAAGTAATTAATGTCAGACACTGAAAACTCAAGGGCATAACCTTCCCAAGGGCAAAACTCAAGAATAGATAATCTTCCCAAGAATAGTAAAAGACACATGACTCCCTAGTTAATAGTGGTGGTGATGGGAGTAATTATAATAAAAAATTAAAACTTCAATGTTCCAAAGGAAGAAAACAAACAAAAACATAAAAATTTTATAGACAAGTAGAAAGCACACATTAAGATAGTGTGTGTGTGTGTGTGTGTGTGCACACATAGAGACAGAAAGATTTGTATCTATGTACATATGTGTTTCCAAGCATATAAATGTTCATATGCTTGGAAATTAAATTTTCATGGATCCAAATTAAATTCCAAATTAAATAACCCGTGTGTCATAATAGACATTGGAAAATACTCTAAACTGAAACGTAATGAAAATAAAAAAAAATCAAAACATCAGGAATGCAACTCAAAGCCACACTGAGTGCAAAAGGTAAAATTCAAAAGCAACCAGATTTGAAAAATATCAATGTACAGAGCAACCTTCTTAAAAATTAGAAAAGGAACAGCAAAAACTTCCATAAATTAGTAGGGATAAAATAATAGAAGTGAAATCAGAATCAATCAAGAGGAAAATAAATGCATAAAATAGAATACTGAAGAGTCAAAAGTCAGTAATATGAAAAAAAATGTGATATTGATCAGGAAAATTAGAGCTGGCATAAGGAAGTAATATCCCAGATAAATGATGGGAAATTACTACAGATCCTATAAACACTTAAAATCATGAGAGGATATTATGAACAGTTTTATGCCTATAAACAGATAGAACGAACAAATTTCTAGAAATATGCAGTATCTTAAAATTGACACTCAAAGAAATAGAAAACAGAAAGTCTTATTACCACAAAAGAAATTGATTTGGTAACTGAATCATTGATACAAACAAATCCAGAGAAAAAAGGTTTTACCTGTATATTCTACCAAATATTTAAGGGGAAAAAAATGCCAATATTACTCAAAATATTTCAAAGGTTAGAAAAAAAAGAAGCAGTCATAACTTATTTTATGTCTCTTGCATAACCCTCACACTGAAATCCAGGAAGAAAGATAGCAGGGCAATCTCTTTTGTGAGCATAAATACAAAAATACTAAATAAAATATTGGCAACATTAAAAAAAGATAATAGATCATACTTAATTGGGTTTAGCCTAGGAATGGAAAGTGGTTTAATAATGCAAATCACCACCTTAACAGAACAAAAGTGAAAAGCCGTATAATTACCTCAATTAATGCAGAAAAAAATTGATCCAAGTCAGCACGTATTCATGGTACAAAGAAGTAAAGCAATATTTTGGAAAACTAGAAATACAAGGGACTTTCCTTAATCTGATAAGGGATATTTAGAAAACATTTACAATAATCATCACACTTAATTTTGAAATGCTGAAATCTTTACAGATTGGTAGCCAGACAATGGCCTCTCTCTCCCTCATTCTGTTAATGTGGTATCGGAGGTCCTAGTCAAAAATACAAAAAAAAAAAATATGTAAATAAGTAAAATTAGAACAAAACAAAAACAAAAACATAAAATAGAGAAGGAAAAGAAGAAAAAAATTGTCATTGCTGGGGCACCTGGGTGGCTCAGTGGGTTAAGCCTCTGCCTTCAGCTCAGGTCAAGATCCCAGGGTCCTGGGATCCAATTCCACGTTGGGTTCCCTGCCGAGAGGGGAGCCTGCTTCTCCCTCTCCCTCTGCCACTCCCCCTCGTTGTGCTTGTGCCCGTTCTCTCTCTCTCTCTGTCAAATACATAAAATCTTTAAAAAATTGCCATTGCTTATGCATAAAATGAGTGTAGACATTTCAGCATTACAGATGAATTAGAATGAAAAAGGAATATAGGAAGGTCACTGGATACGGGCATGGATGCAAACGAAGTCCACAGCAGTTGTGTATCCTGGCAACAAAGAATTAACTTTGTAAATCTAAACCATTTATAACAGCATAAAAACCTAATATTTGAGAAAAATCTAGCAAAGCTAGGAAGGTGTCTAGTCAGACCTCTACAAAATAGTAGGGAGAGAAATAAAAGATTCGTACCAAGTTCAGGTACTTTTTGCAGCACGTCATACCCTTCCTTGTGGTTATCTCTACCTGAAACCACTTGTTTTTACATTGATTTGCTTATTTACAGTCTCCCTCAGACACCTAGGTTTACCCCATCCATCTTGTCCAGTGCCTCAAACATTCCCGGTGCTCAGTAACGGTGGACTGCATTGCATGGAAAGCATCCTCCCTGCCCAAATGTGGGGAAACTGAGCCTCAGTCAGCTTGGTAGCATTACCCACCAGCTGTCATGCCAGACACAAGGCAGGGAGATGTGTGAGCGCAGGGTTGCTCTGCTGGGACACCTTAGAAATGTGGACTTTTCTAGGAACACCACACCCATCCATTCAGAAGCCCCGCATAAACCCCTCCCCAATAGTCACTGGGCAGGATCAGCCATAAAAGGTGTGGTCTGGGCTCTTCTCCAAGCCCCACTTGTATGTACTCAGGTATCTTTGCAGCCCAGTGACTTGGACACTGCTTATCCAGTCCACTGAAATCCTGTGCACCTGTCAGCCATGAGATCCGTTCTCGCTGACCCGAGAGCTGTTTGCAGGAACTGTGGTCCCAAGGTCCTTTCTCAGTCAAACCGTGTGGTCCTTGTTAGGTTGTCCTGTGCCTAGGCTCCTCAGAAAGTCCCTTAGAGCAGCTCTGGGAAAATACATGGCCCATTGGTGGGTCCCTTTCTCTGACAAGACCCTGTCTCTCCCCACCTGCCAGGAAGCCAGAGTGAAGGATACACCATGACACCTCATGTCTCAGGCCTCCATATCTCCACCTCCTTCAGCCCCAGAATGCAGAATGGAGCAACTTCACCTTCCAGAATGTGATTCTATGGCTTTGCATTGATCCTGCTTGTTCTTGGCAAGTATGGGGTGGAGAGGGAGGAATTCCTGCCTTCCCCTTTGCTTCAGAGCACCATGACTTCACAAGGACATTCTTGATGCCCCTCTGACATTCCTCATGCTCACCAAGGGTCCCTTCTTCTCTAGGACATTCCGGTCGCTTCCTGGATTTTTGAGTTGCATTCGAGTTACGTCTTCACCCTTGGGACGTTGAAACACAATCCATACCATTGTAACTCTGTGCCAGAGTTCAGACCCTTCCGTAGAAATCACCACCCTACGTGCTTGTGCCCTTGGAAAACGAATGTGTAGACACGTCTTCATCATTATTAAGCAAAATTGCAGGGGCGGGACTGCTTGGACAATGGAGACCCAGATGGATTCTTTGTGGCCAGTTAGGGAGGGTACCCCAGTCTGTTCAGTGCAGCCCTCTCTTGCAAATGCCCAAAATAGAGCACCCTCAGACCACCACAGTGGGACCCTCTCACTTGGCCAACCAGCCTCTGAAATTCGGAACTTCCCCTCAAAATAAAGCCTTGTCATCTAAGCATTGAATTTAAAGACGCCTTGGTGTTATTTTTGAACACTGGAAGTTAATAATAAACATCACCTTTGTTTTGTGATTTTTTTACTGAGTTGATTTAAATACCCCTGACAGCCCCAATCCAATCTTCCCATCCAAACTGACAAGCGTGACATGCTTCTCTGCGTACAAGCTCTCAATTATGCATAATCCAATGTTTTCTAGGGTTTTAATTGAATCACTAGTCTCAAACTTGTTATTTTTAATTTACAACATTTGATTTCTGACACTGGCCCCTCTATGTCATAAATTATGCAGGCGAGAGCCTTAGTTGTGCGGGTGATTAAAAAAAACTAATTAGGCATGATTAAAAAAAACTAAAACAGAGACCTCTTAAATATGTGCATGTTACCATGCAGAGGATGCGTATTTCTAAGAGATTATGTTCAGTTTCGTACAATTTGATTGATTTTGACAGAAATGAAAGAAAATGTAGGATTTTTTCCCCCTTCCTGAATATATACCAGAAATTGCATTACATGGCCCGTTGATGTGGATTTCTCCCACAGCTCATTGAATATAATTTTGTTAAGTGGGCAGGAAAATGAACATGAAGAAAATGCAATGTAATCCAGCATTTTCTTTGGCACGGGGAGCGAGGTCAGGACAGGGCTGTGCGTACCCCACAGGATCGACAATTAGAGTTATTGCCCTTTCAAGCTCCAGCTAATGACAGGGAGGAGGAAAAGTACAGGGAAAGTGTAACTTTCTGAAACAAGGACTCTAGCTAGTGCCGCGGGAGGCTGGTGACGTGAGATAGTCTCTTGGAGGCTGAGGGCTTACAGCGCCGAGGCTGAGGCTGGCATAAATCCATGAACATCCCACAGCTGTTGCCCTTCTGGACGCGACACCCAGCTTACCTCCTTTCCCACAAAAGCCTGTTTCCTTCTTGCCTTTGTCTCTCTTCCCCCATGGAAGGCACTAGCAACAAGCAAGATGGAGTCCTTCCTCATCCTCCCGGGACGTTCCACTGCCATCCGCCAAACGGGTAGAAGCCCAAAGGCGTGTTGGGGAAACCGCCCCTCCCTGTTCCTTCTGAATTGCCTTTAGGAGTCAGAATCCCACTGGAAGTTTGGGAAGTGGGTACAGAGGACGGGGTGCACCCAAGTGAACCAACCATTCAAAGACTTTGCACCATACTCCGTGGGAGGATCTCTGTTGACCGATGGCGCATTTCCCTTCTCAGAACAAATGAGGTGTTCCTGAAAGACTAGTGTGGTGACAACTGTCATCACTCTCCTTTCCCTCCTATTCTCCTTGGTCTGCCCAATCACGGGGCTTCCTAAGGAAGTGGAATCCACAGGCATGGATTTGGTGATGAATCACTGGATCAGACACTCAGATTTCCAGCCTCGTGAAGCTTACGATGCAATGAGAAATAGTTAGGGAAACCATCGTCCTCAACCATGAGTGTCTGGTCAAAATAAAAATAACACAATGCCAGGAGCCACCCTTGTGAACTCTCTGTACTTTGGAACTAAAATCAAGGGCGTCCATTGCTTTCACTTCATGCTGTGTCCATTCCTTTTGGGTCAGAGAGAGAGAAAAAACAAACCTAGAGGAGACTCAGAATTCCTGTTCTCCAGAGAGACTCCAAATATTTAGACTGTTACTCATTCACACCTGGTTCTGTCCATCATTTCTCATATCTGGCATGAACCCAGGCATCCCTCCCTTCTGGGGTATTGTCTTCAATTTGACACCTGAAAGGTGTAACTCACGCCTAAAATGATAGCAGAACATGCACTGTGACCAATGGAAACACAAGGTGCATTCCTACATTTGTCCTCCGTCACTTCACCATGAGTGCTGGCCGACCACACATCAGCTTGCTGTCCTTGGAGGCATTATTCACATACTCACACAACTGGATTTAATTTTTTTTTGCCAGAAAACATGGTGGTAATACCTTTTTTTTTTTAAAGATTTTTATTTTTATTTATTTGTCAGAGTTAGAGACAGCCAGCGAGAGAGGGAACACAAGCAGGGGGAGTGGGAGAGGAAGAAGCAGGCTCATAGCAGAGGAGCCTGATGTGGGGCTCGATCCCAGAACGCCGGGATCACGCCCTGAGCCGAAGGCAGACGCTTAAGGACTGAGCCACCCAGGCGCCCCAACATGGTGGTAATACCTTGAACAATCATCAACGGTCTTTAACAAGGACAAGACGGCGTATGTTTGGCAAGTTTGTTTTCAGCGGTGGGAAATGTCTGAAAGCGGTGGTCAAAGGAGGTGAGGAATGAAAGAAAGGGAACAATCTGGAACGTAGGATAAACGAATAGTGAAACATGCTAATGATCACCCTGGTCTCCTCCATTTGGGTTCCCAATGACAAACACAATTGAGATCATGAGAATAAGCATTGGCTCGAGTGTTCATGTTTTAATGGAGTCCGACCGATGGGCTTATACCATCATAAGTCATTTTGAAGATATGGAAACAGGTGGTGCACAGGGCCACTTGAGGTCATCGTTAAAGCAACATCACTGGGATATCAATCACCATTGGGTGCATAAACCCAACTGCCAGGGTCCTTTTTTAGCTCTGCATGTGTGCAGAAAGTGTGTTGTCTTTCATCTCACAGACATGTTGGGGTGGTTCCCGTGTGACTCCATCCTCCACCTGCATCCTTATCGACATAATGGAAGTGGAAGGTGGATTTCCTGCTTCCTTCTTTCCTTTCTTCTTTTTTCCTTTCCATTTCCTTTCTTCTTTCTTTCCTCATTTCCTTTTCCTTTCTTCCTTCCTCCCTCCTTTCCCTCCTTCCTTCCCCCTCCTTCCTTCAGTCCTTCCTTCCTCTTTTCCCTTCTTTTCCTTTTTCCTTCCTTCCTTTCCTTTTTCCTTCCTTCCTTTTCTTTCTTCCTTCCTTCCTTTCTTTCTTTCTTTCTTTCTTTCTTTCTTTCTTCTTCTTTCTTTCCTTCCTTCCTTCCTTCCTTCTTTCTCTTTCTCTTTCTCTTTCTCTTTCTCTTTCTCTTTCTCTTTCTCTTTCTTTCTTCTCTTTCTCTTTCTCTTTTTCTCCTTCCTTCCTCAGTCAGGTTGCTCAGAAAACAAGAAAAAAGCATTAGGCTTGGGAGTTGGCATTTCCAGACTCACTACTTAGCTTCATTACCAAAATAATTGACCCTCCCTGACCTTTTGCAGTTTAGCATCAGTACCAGAGTGTCAGGAATTCTGAGAGGTTTTATTCAGACACACACACACACACATACACACACACAGCAGGCTTTACGTTGAATACAAATCCTCCATCATGCAATTATGGGCTCATATTTACAACTCCAAGCTCAAGGGGAAATATGGCATGTGCAACATGTATTGACCCTCATCAAAGACCTAATTTCTCAGCCTGATATGTGGTCACACATGAGAGGGTGATATGGCTGAAGGGGAATTAAGAAGTCAACCCCTCTGTGTCCTGACCCCAGGGCATTCTTCCAGATGAAAGGGACATCTCCGCATCTCCAATGAGAAGTTGACTCTACACTGGGGCATACCCTGACCTCCCCAAATTCCTGTCCAGGCCCCGCTGTCCTTCATTCTATCCTCAGTGCTGTTGGATAGACCACCCCAGGTGGTGTCCATCCACAAGACAAACTCTCCCCAACCACCCTGCCCCACAAGACCCCCAAACCAGCAGGAAAGAGCTTAGACTCCCACACAACACCTTAGAGGACCATGCCAAGCCATCCCAAACTTTCATCTATATTTCCTTACCTGTAGGATGGGAATAAGACGCACCATTTCCCACCTGCCTCACATAGCACGTCTTGTCTTGCACAGAAACAACACGATGACCCTGAATAGGACCTTTTGAGGGCAAACACAAAACATTTTTGTGTATTCACTGCAGTCTTGGAGCCGTTCATAGACATGGGGCAGGGGATAACAAATCCTTCATCAAGCCTGTGAAATGGCCTCTCCTTCCTAGCTGTGTGCTGTCCGGGATTGGCCCTGTCCATGACTCCAGCTCAAAACTGAGATCTTTCTCTTTGATGCCTGATGTCCCACCAACTGTCTACACGTTCACTTCCTCTCCTGAGTCATTAATCCACGCCCCACGTGAGAAGAGCTTGAGTCCACATTCAACACATCTCTTCCAAATTCCACTCCTCTTTCTCTACATTTATAAGTGGAAGTGTACTAGACCCAAGAGCTGACCCGTCTTGTCTATTCACTCATAGGGTGAATCATTTATTTGTGTCCATATGGACCCTACATTTTAATCTTATTCTACGGGTCAAAATCCAGTACATCCCTACTTACTTTGCTACTCAAAATGCTACCACTTTGGTCATTGGGATAGACTTCAAACTGGTTGCTTTCACCTTTGGACGAGCACCATCTTGTTTTTTTGAGCACATCTTCCCCACCCTCACTCCACCCATGTGCTGGTCCAAACATCTGCATTGGTATCACCACCCAACGTGGGTGCCATTGTCCTCAATCCTCACCTGTCACCCCTCACAAAGGGGGATCGGGCAGCTTCACCCTTCCAGCTGGAAACAGCACACCCAGCATCCTAAAGTCATTGTCCACTGCCTCGGGCCACATCCCCCAGGAGGACAAATCCTCCTATCCCTGCATTGGTTCAGTTTTCCAACCAACTGGGTTGGAAAAGCAAGTTCTCCAGAACACAGCAGACAGTTCTAAGGTGGAGTGGCATCCACCCACCCAGCCTGGGGTCCTTATCTGCAGCTGGAGAGAGGACGCCGGCTTGTCCCTCTTGTTCCAGAACCTATCGCCCTCCTGTCTACAATGCCCGACTTCTGCAAACCCATCACCAGCGACCCCAGCCTGACGGGACTGCACAGAAGCACAGAGCTCTGACATAGGTGTTTGCATCCGCGAGGCCCGAGTCACATGGTTCCTGAGACCAGAGAACTCCAACTCATGTCGAGATGCTTGGTGCCCATTTCTTCAAGACTTCTCAAGAAGGGGTCAGCATACACATATTTCATGCAAAAATCGGACACAAAAAACAAACCCAAGTGTCTCTGATTTATGAGTGGAGAAATCCAAAAGCTGGGGCGCCCCTTCCGGTGTGTGCCAGGGCCATGAAAAAGCAATGATCTCCAGAAATTTGCACACTCATCTCCAGGGACGTTGTTACGGGCTCATAAAAAGTCAAATTGCCCTTCCTCGAGCTTGCAAATAATTTATATGTATGGTTTGTCTTCGAGTCCTCGTGTCTGCAGGCTGGGCTAACCACCCACGTACCCACGGGCCAACGGATAAGACAGGACAAGACAGGACTCCTATAACAGAATGCAGCCCTCCCCCCTCCCCACCCACCCCAACGCCGGGCCCCAGCTGCCCCAGATCAATTGTGGGGCCCTGC
>NC_048238.1:547170-596646 GCF_002007445.2 Ailuropoda melanoleuca | reverse complement strand
CCCCTGCTTGTGTTCCCTCTCTCGCTGGCTGTCTCTATCTCTGTCGAATAAATAAATAAAATCTTAAAAAAAAAGAAAGAAAGAAAGAAAGCAAGCAAATGCCTTTCCGAGATGCCGCCTTGCAAGTTTATAGCCCAATAATCCTGTTGCGGGCCCACGCGGTGTCTGATGACGAACGTATCTTTACCAGTTTGGTGCGCGTGCTGATGCCCACCGTCCGCGTTGAATAATGAATGCGGGGAGGCCTGGGCAAAGGCAGAGTGAATTTTGCGAATGGACAGGGGCAGGCCTGCCCGGTTGTCTGCGTGCATTTCCCAGGTGGGCCCAGACTTGCAGGGCAGGGGTGGGGGAGGGGGGAAGGTCTGCAACACTGGGTGGCATTCACGCTCTTACAAAGCGCAGGGCGCAACGGGGGCGTGACTGTTTTTATGACATTTGCGAGTGTTGACCCGGCTTTTTAACGGTGGGCAATAAAACCCATGCTAATTAGGCGCCACGGCAAGGAGCCCCTTCCTTCGGGGGTGAGCCGATGACAGCTGAGGCCTGCGCATGTGCAGACTGCCCCCCACGGCCCCCACATGCTCATGGCCTCTGCTCCTGCGCGTTGCTAAAAGCCCCAGTTTCACCCCAAAGTGATGGTCCTCTGCACCGCGCACCCTGCTCGGGGGAAGCCAGTTGAGACCATTACAACCCCTCATAACCACAGCTCGTCCTTCCAAACCCGGGCCGCAGACCCTGTGCTCAGAACGGCTTCCCTCCCGAGCTCCAAGGGCAAGCTTGCCGGCTCCCTCTTTAATATTCAAATGGTGCCCAGGACCGCTGAAAACAATTTTCTCTCCCAGTTTCCCTCCTGCAATATCGCCCCGGCTTCCATGGGGGTGGTTGGGACGGGGGGGAGGGGTGGCGAGAAGGCTCTCAACGTGTCCGCATTCACGGAGACGCGAGGAGTCTCGTTCCCAGAGCGAAACATCCATCTGCGTGATTGCCCGCGTCCCCCGGAAGGGTCAGATCCCGTTCCCGAAACGCTGCCTTCAGCCGGCGGGTGACGGAGCTGTCCGCGCCCCGCGCGCATCACTCACGGAAGCCTTGCAAAGGGCTGGTTCCGTGTATTTTTCATGACGTGCGCTATTAAGGAGCCTGGCAAGGAGCCGGTTTAATCTGGGCTTTGGAGGCGTGGCCGAGCGCGGGTCCTCGTCCCCCTTGTCAGCTTTCTGGGGAAGGGTCTGTGCCCTGGGCCTGAGCCCCAGATTCCAGCTCCTTGCTGTGCCTTCAGAGCTGGGTAGGGTCCTGCCCCTGCAAACGTATCCTCACAGAAAGCTCCCTTGCTTGCAGGGACCAGCAGCCACAGCCTCCAGCCACAGAGCAGCAGGTGGGACTTGGGGTGCACACACCAGCCTACATGCTTGGGGAACCCGCGAGAGACACGCTGTCCCCTAACCCAATTACCATCCAGCTGCAAAAACATCAGGGCGGCATGGGTCCCATGGACGATGCCACATGCAGGAAAGGCCTGGCCACCGCCACGTTTTCCAGAACGCACCAGCACCACACAGAAGACACGGCTCATCTCCTGGTCTCCAGCTCTGGAAAAGCCTCAATCCCATTTTCACACTGCCTTTCCCTTCCTTCTCGAGACTTTTCTTGGTTGCCCGATTCCAACTTCAACAGATTAGTTCGCCCGCCTTGCCCCACGGGAGATGACACTGACGTCTCGTGGCGTGTAAATCGAAATGCAAAAACACTGACTCGGAATGACAGGCACACACAGCTTTATTGCCGTTTCCTGCCTCTGGGTTGCAGGCCACACACACAAACGAGCAGCAAACTCACCAAAAATCAGTTTTCTATCGTTGGCCTTGCTGTGTTCTTTCTCCTCGGTGCCTTGAAAAAAATCTCATCAAGGCAAAAAATATAAAATGTAGATTTACTACCGACGTGGTTTTTTTGTGGTTTTTTTTTTTTTTTTTAATTTCGGCTGGAGACCCACGTCGGCCGGGCTCAGGCTGGAATGCAGACGCTCACCGGTCCCAGCACCGTTTCAGCCGCCGGAGGAGACACAGAGCTACAGAACGAACATGAAACCTCAGGCCTGATCTAATACCTAATTATGGAAGACGGGCGTCACACCGAGCTGGCTCATTTGACATCACAATCGGTGAAATATGTCACAACAATTTTGCAAATTTCAAGCGATCCGTTATCTTCCCCAGGGAGCTCGCCGGACGTGGGAGTAAAGCCCGGAAAGCTGCTTCTGGGGCATCAGCCGTGAGCTGAGAGGTCTCCCCACCCTCCAAAGTGGGGTTCCTACAGTTCTGCAGACAACCCTGTGGCCAGGGAGCCCAGGGTCCCTGTCTGCCCTCGATGACAAAAGCAGATTTTTTAGTCAGCTGCGAATGGAGAAAAGTGCACGGTGTCAACCTTTCTAGAAACTTGCCTGGGAGACCAGAGGGGAGATTTCTGGCAGAATGGACCTGTGCGCCCAGTGTTTCCACGTCATGCATGAAAATGTGCACTTTTCCTGCATTACAAATGGGTCGAGACGTGTGCCTCCCTTCGTCCCGTGCATCCTGGCAGCTGCTCTCCAAACCGGACTTTCTGGGGAAGGAGCTCCAGTGCTCCCAGGGTACAAGGCAGGATGTTGTTCCCGCCTCACACACAAAGGGAGAGGCTGAGGCATGTCCCGCAGACACCGGAAAATATCTCTGGGAAATGCACCGTGAAATAGTGTTCCCAGGAAAGGTGGCTTCTTAGGGCTCACACCTGTTTCCACTCTCCTACACACACACACACACACACACACACACACACACACACACACACAGGTCCTGGTCTGGGTCTCCNTCCGTTGTTGCCTGTCGGCTATGCAGGGAGACATGGTCAACGTCCCCAGTGCCCCTTGGGCACCTGGCTCCTGGCTGGCGTCCACCCTCCCCTTGCGAGCACGGTGCCGGCTGCACCGTGCCCTCTCTGAGCCGGCCGCGGGCTTTCTCGGACGTATGCATGATGGGGGCTCCTCTCCCACCCACACTGGGAAGCCTGGCATCTGCAACATTGGCCGGAGGGAGCCCATCTTCCACGGTGCTCGTTCCCCAGAGCGTCTGGCCAGGTTTGTGGCTACACGTGGGGTTGCTTGGGTGGGGAAGACAGAGATATTTCCCGCCGTGCATGGTGTCGCCTCGAGCAGGGGTGACCGACCCCACATCCTGCTGGGGGTTTCAAAATGCCTCTTTTCCTATTTTCTGAATTAGCAGAGTTTCCCTATAAACGGCAGCAAGACCAAACACACGGGATGGGTTATCGCGTCGAATCCTGAGAAATGTCACACGGTCCTGAGCGCCACTTTTTAAAAAGGGGAAAAATGGGAAAGTAGGATTTGTTAAAATGGAGCTTAGGAGGGTCCTGACTGGTGGGTGTGCTGGTTTCAGGGCTGTGGTCTGTGTGCCGGTGGGGACACCTCCCCTCCCCGGACGCTGCTGAGCGTCCCGACCCACAGGCTGCCAGGTTCATCTCTCTGGAATGTGAAGCCCTGGCTTCCTCTGACTTTGTTTCCAGCTGGGTTCAAGAGCATGGTTCTGGAATATTCTGGAATATTCCAGAAACGGTGCACAGGGGATGGCACTCTGGGATCAGCAGCCCTCCCTTTGCATGCATATGCACACGTGCCTTTGTGCCTATCGACTGGGCCCCTTGGACCATCTCTGGGGAAGACGCACGTGGTGCAGGGGACGGAGGTTTTGCAATGGGGTCGGACTGCTCCCCCAACCCCCAAGTCAGCTCTGTGCACCTGTTCACGGAGGCACGAGGCTCATGCGTCCTCCCCGGGGGGCTCTGGGGTAGAATTATCCGCATTAGCCATGAAAACGACAGCACGCTCTGCTAATTCTGAATTTCGCGGAAACCAATAATTTTCTGATTAGAAGTCTATTCCAGGCCACGCTAGGAATGCACTTATACTTTAAAAAAATTTTATTTTTCTTATTACATTGGGATGTAACTGGGCATCGTGGGGACATAATTTCCTAAAGGGTCTCCCTGTTTCTCTGACTTGCAGACCTCCCTGGCCTCTTCTCTTTGATCTGGAGACCGCGGAGGTGCTCAGGGGGCCTCGGGGAGGAAGGGTCCACATGGGTCGTGGGTTTGCATTTTTCAAAGGTGCGTATGTGAGCAGACGCTCTCCATGTCGGTGGACAGGCTGCTCCTTGAGCCATGCTGGAGAGGACGGAGGAAGTTGGCTCCCTCTCTGTCACCGGCAACCATGGGGACAATGGAGGAGGACACGGCCATTTAGTGTCTGACATCCCAGTAAGACGCCCCGATCCTCGATCCTGTATAGGCCCCCATGCATTTCACATTAAGGACAGAGCGGGATGCTGGGGAATGCAATGAATCACTTTCCTCCACTTTTATGCATAGGGGAAACAGAGACAGAAATACAGATGCTTTTCTATATTTTAGAGGAAGGAAGATATGATTTCATTCACTTCCTTTTCAGTTTTTTTTTAATCAAAGCAAAATGCATTATTATTATTTTTTTTAATTGTGCAGAGAACATAGTGCGTATGGGACATTTCAGATACCCCAAGAGCTGAAACTCAGGGCTTTCCGCCAGACATTAAACAGCCGAGCAGAGTGAGAATGGGTGGGGCTCTTGCCGGGGTCCCGTGTTGGACATCACTTATAGGATTTCAGGCAAACCATGAGAGACGCAGGGACTTCAGGACGTTTGTCTAATCGGGGCCACAGTAAGCTGGGCTCTCTCCGTGTTGTGCCCACGTCCGGGGAATAGGAAATCGTGGAGATCATCGCCATCCAGAAGGCTGGGCCCCCCAGGCTCCCCAAACGGTGCCGCCGGCCCCAAAACTCACAGCAGTGAAAAGCATCACCCCCGTCCATGTCTTAACAGGTGGCTGGCAGCTTCCCGGGGTCGTGCAGGAGAATTAAAGCCTTCCCGTCCTTATTTTCCCCTGCATTTATGAGAGAATGCTTAATGCCACTCGTATCTTCAAGCCGAGGGGAGGAAACGGCACATAGCAACCACCAAAACTCCAACCGGTGCCAACGCCTCCCCGAAACACTGGGGGGTCTGTTTCTCCAACACCCACCCCATCCCCCGCCCCAGCTCTCGGTGGGGGCTGGACCCTCCCCGGAGCTTACGTGCCAACCCACCACTCCTGGCCTCTTGCCGGCATATAAAGGCTAATTCAATTACGTCCCATCACCTGGGTAGAAACCAGCCGTTTGGTCGTGAAAAGTTACCTCTTTACATTCTCGCAACAGCAAGTCATTACCATACACTCCACACGTCGCATCAAAATTATATTTCAAATATGAATGCGGCCCCAGACTTGCGCGGAATAATTATTTTATGAATAATCAGGGGTTGTGGCCTTGGGTGTCATCTGAGAAACTCCAGGGCATTACGACCCTAGGAATAAACACAAATGAAAGACTGGGAGCGTGGGTCCATACCCGGGCTTTCGTTCCCCCACCGGTCTGTATTCGGAGAGACCTCGTCATCCCCACTTCTGCATTAATTGATTTCATCCTCCGTATCGGTTTTTTTTTTGTTATTGTTGTGCATAAATGCAAAACCGTATATTAATAATTTGCTCACACCTAGATTTTTCTAATGCAACCGTTTATTCAAAGCATGGCAGTCTTTGCCTGGTGGACGGTGCAGGGGGGCTCAGACCCCTCCCACCGTTCACGGGGATCTCGGCGCCCCTCCGTCCATGCATCCGAAAATGTCCTGAAAGCAACAGGCATCACCCAACAGCTCGAACGCTACCTAAAGCCCGTCTTAAAGTTATCCTCAAACAAGCCGAGGAAAGAAGTCCAGCTGTGCATATTCCAGTTTATAGCATTCATAATGCCCTTTTGCTCTAATTCAACAAAAACACCTTAAAACTTCATTTTTAAAAAAGGCAGACGTGGCTTTCCACAGCCGTGGCCAACGCGGATCTTTTGAACCAGTGGAAAGAATTTGGCCGTTCTTGCACGAGACCCAGGTCCAAAGGCCACGGCCTGGGGATGCCGAAAAGAACAGTTTTACAATCTCAGAGGCATGCCCGAGAACACGGAGTGCAAACGCTTGTAGTCTACATTTTTTACCCATCCAAAAAAAAAATCCACATTCTTTGATTAAACTTTCGATAGCAACCAAGATTAAACAGTGAAGAATTTAAAAAAAAAAATCCTGTTTCATATTTGCCTTACATAGACTTTCATTTTTTATTTATTTTAATTAATTTATTTTTTAATTTTGTTCAGTTAGCCAGCATGTCGTACATAAGTTTCCTACATTTTTATTTCTTAAAAAGAGAGTTTAAGATTTTACAATTTTTTAAATTTAATTTTCTTTTCTCTCTCTCTCTCTCTTTTTTTTTTTTTTTGCTAAAACAGAACATCACGCTGTGATTCCTTTCCCCAGACAGCGTGACGCTTTGCACACAGCTGTCGTCCCGGAAGGTTCTGAAGTCGGTTTACAACGGCTCACGGGCGGCCAGAGAAATGAGCATCAGAGAAAAATCTTGCCTATCTCTACGGAATGCCAACGTCAGCCTCTCCTTTGGGGCACGTTGGGCTCCATCGCGAGCTTTCCCACCGCGCGTCTAATTCATCGTTCAGGACTCAGTGACACCTCGAAAAGCCTGACCAAGTCCCCCCACCCCCCTGCATTCAGGAAAGCCACACCGATCTTGCCAGACTCCTTGTCAGCACCAAAGCGATCACAGCCGAAGGAAACTTTCAATCCCAAATGCAAAAACAGGGATGGGTTATATTGGGGGGAAAAAATCCAAAAAACAAATAAGTAATAAATTCATAAAAATAATGAAAAATTTAAAGATCCAGAGTTGACCAAATTCAAGTGAGCATTCTCTTAACCTGCCCCCACCCCCGACCCAGCAGCCCCCCAATTTTACAAAACACTGTAAAAAACAGACATGTTTGCTCCCCGCTCAGCCGGACGTCTGCTTCTCCCTCTCCCTGGCCGCTCCCCTTTTCCCGCTTTCTCTCTCCAATAAAGAAATAAAGTAATTTTTAAAATGTTTAAAAAATGGACCAGTTCTACTCCACAGGCATCGAAACGCAATTTTATTTTATTGTTTTAAGCTTTTATCTATGCATTTGACAGAGAGAGAGAGAATACAAGCAGGGGGAGCAGCAGAGGGAGAGGGAGAAGCAGGTTCTCTGCTGAGCAGGGGGCAGGGGTGGGGCTCGATCCCAGGACCCCGAGATCATGACCTGAGCCGAACATAGACACTTAATAGATTGAACCAACCAGGAGCCCCCTGAAATGCAAGTTTCGCCCGTCCCAGCTCACCGTGAGCCGGCCGCGTGTCCCGCGTGACGTTCTGAAGACAAGTCTGGGCTCTGTGAGGACCTGCAACCCCATCACCCAGTCTGCTTTGAGCTCCCGCATGCACCCGCTTTCCTTTCCGAGCAAACCAGCAACTGTGTCCGTGCCTACAAGACCGAGCAAACCACCCCCCACCCCGTTCCGAAACCTCGTTAGGTCGCCTCTGATCACATGCTTGGCATTTGGTGCCAATAAACCTGTTTTGCTTTCGTTTTCCAAAGTGTGAAGATCACACGGATACGAAATCAGGACCGAGACGTAGGGAGACGTGCGCACGAGCCCGTTGGAGAGGCACTCGGCTGGGGTGGGGAGGGGGCGCTGGGATTCAGCATTCCATATAAAAATACACCCCCAGGGTAATTCTCCCCGCCACCGCCCTCCTGAGCTGCTCAGCCTTTTTTACGGATCCACACACGTGCCTTCCGGAACGGAGAACTAAGCAATCAGGACACTGGAACTTTGTTTCTCTTTGGAATGTGCACATATTTCTGCCCGTGTTCTCTCCTCGGGGAAGCTCTTCTCGGGGAGGAATGCTTGTGTGTGTGCAGGGCCGCGGGAAGCAAACTGCGCTGCCCAGGCCCAGCCTGCTTGCAACCGGGACGCCCCAGAAGCTCTCAAGACAGGCATTCCCAAGTCTTTGCACCTGGGTAGCTGTGGCTGTAACGTTGCTCCTGTCATTGCGGGTTCCCTGAGCTGCACATTCGTGGAGAGTCGGTGTGTGTGTGTGTGTGTGTGTGTTTGCATGCGTGTG
Organism: Ailuropoda melanoleuca; assembly: GCF_002007445.2. Classification (NCBI taxonomy): domain Eukaryota; kingdom Metazoa; phylum Chordata; class Mammalia; order Carnivora; family Ursidae; genus Ailuropoda; species Ailuropoda melanoleuca. The sequence continues at coordinate 588,535 of NC_048238.1, read as the reverse complement.
CTGGGGTGTATATATGAGCGGGGTGTGTGTGCGCACATGCTAGTGTATATGTGTGTTCACACACGTGCTCGGGATGTGTGCGTGTGCTGGTGTGTGTGTATGTCCTAGTGTGTGCATGCCTGGTGTGTGTGTACGTGCTGATATGCTGGAGTGTGTGTGCATATATGGATGTGTCTACGTGCTGTGTGTGTGCTGAGTGTGTGTACGTGCTGAAATTGTGCTGTGTGCATGTATTAATAATATGTGTGTCTGCATGTGCTCGGTGTCTATGTTCTGGCGTGTGTCTGTATGTGGGTGCATGCCTGTGTCCACACACACGTGCTGGTATGCATGCATGTGCTGCTGTGGGTCTGCGTGTGTGTGTCTCCAGGGCTCTTGTGAACCCCGGGGAACTACCCGCCGGGTGCCTGGCCTCTTCATGCGGCACCTGGCACCACTGTCCCCCTGAGCCTCCGGTCACCTCCTTGGGCCCCTTGCTAGACACCACTTCTCATTTCCCTCTTACCTCTCCTTTGATTGGAGAGGAAAAAAGTCAACCTTTTGGAAACGAACGAATCCTCTCAAACTCCGTGAGGGGCTGGGTGGAAACACGTGTGCCCGGCTTCCAAGCCAGGCTCACCGGGGAAGGCCGGAACGCGTCCTAATTAGGTTTGCTCGCACACGGCGCTTATATTAATAATGTTTTTCTATGTAAAGGAGAACATTTTTCCTGACCTCTCGGCACGCAGGAATCAATGAGGAGTTGATAAAGCAAAGTTCATGGCTGCCTGCAGTCAAGCCGGCGTGATCTGTTTACTCACGGAAGCCTTCCCGTGTCAGGGCGATTCTGAAATGATTTATAGACCAGCACCCCACGAAATCATTTCAAGTAGATTAGATTCAGAGGACAATCCCTTCTAATATGACAAGCTGATGGAGCCTGACAGGTAACTAGGTTAGTCAGGGTGGCGAGCAAGTTCAAGAAATTCGGATTAAATTAAAATATTAATGGTACCGTCGGGAGAATAAGATTGAATCGCATTCCTCGAATTCAGGATGAGGACCGAGATGCAAATGCGGGGCGGGCGGGGAGCCAGGGGAAGTTCTCGGGCAAACCGGAACGTGGAAAGTGCATTCCAATGAAAAGGGAGGTGTGGGGGACGGGGGTGCATTGCGTCCTCCTCCAGCTGCTGCCTGCTTGAGGGGTCTGGGGGACACCCCCGGCTGCTGGGATGCTTGGTGCACCCAGCCTGGCCTCTTGCCTCCTGCAGCGGGGGCAGGTGGCGCCTCTCCACGGCTCCCGGCTGCCCCCCACCCCTGCCACAAGACACTCACTCCCTGTGTCCCTTTGCATCAGTAAAGTCTAAGGCACATTGCACCGATATGGAAATTGGCCCCCAGCTGCATTGTAATTTCCACACACCCCTTCCGAGGAAAAGACTGCCTCCAACCTCTGCTGGCTTCACCCCTACCTTATTGGGTTTTCTTCCCCCTCCACCCCCGCCCTCTTCCTACAGAAAAACCGGCATGCAAGAAAGCAAGAATCCTGCCCCTGCCACGGGAAAAACGAAATTCCTCAGCAGCTTGCGTTTACTCCTTCACGTCAAAGCTCTGGAATGAGACCGAGCCCGGGCATGTCTGCTCCCCCTTGAAAAGCATGCAGAGTCCTCGGGACCAAATTGCCCGGGACACAGGGCAAAGTTTGCCCGTGATGCCTCGTGCCTATTACTAAACCCACACCTTTGGGGGCAGAATCCACAACGGGGCACCAAATTTTTTTTTAATGTTTTAAATTTTTTTGAACGTGAAGGACTCAATTGCTAAGGTGAACATTTGGCTGTCAGGGCCGGGAAGGGAGTATGTGTATGAGTTCGGGACCTTTTGGGATGGCATGCATAAACAAGGTACTTAAAACTCGGAAACTCTCCTCCCAAAAAGAAAAAAAAAAGGCCATTAAAAACAATAACAACAGATCATTAAAAAAAAAAGACCTTTTTTTGTTGTTGTTGAGTCCTTTTTGGGTTTTTTCTTGTTTTTTGTTTTGTTTTGTTCTGTTTTTTGGAGGGCCAGGCTCAAGGACGCAGGGAGGTCTCTGGGGTTTATACGGAACCATGCACATGTCCTCCAGTGTCCACGTGGATGCTGCTGGGGCCACAAATCACAGGCAGGGCAGAGAGCTCCAGGTCAGCCTCGGAAAGATTACGGGCACAGATCAATCGTTTTTGAAACAGGGTCCTTTTTTATTTTTTATTTTCTTCGCATCTCTCCATTTGTGAACAATGTCACAGGTGTGTGCAGAATCGTGCCTGGTCTAGTGGGTGGGGAGGCAGCCAACAGACACACGCACCTGTGCTGGCCCGCCCGACCACAGCCGGCGCTCAGTGGCCTCCACACAGTGTCCCCCACGCAGGCCCATGAGTCCGGCATCACTTATCACAGAGTGGCTGGACTCCACAAGCTACTTGTCCCCTGTAGCAGCACCCGATGGCCTGTCCAAGCTCACGTCCCACGCCGCGGCAGGACTCACGCTGGCGCTTTCCCACATGGATGATCCCATGGGCACGCCCGTGTTTCCTGTGACCCAGAGACATAGAAACCCTACGGAAATAAGATCCAGAGCTTTCTGACTGGCCCTGCCCTTCCCCGGTCTGGACAGTGTGAAGCCACAGGGTCCAGGAAACCCTCGCAGGCCTCCCTTTGTGGTCTAAAAACCAAGAATGTCTCAAACAGAAATAACGTCTACCCAGGCTAACAGAGACCCAGAATACTTTGCTCCGAAATAAACTGATTTCAAGCATTGCCTTGAGACCCAGATCTGTGCAAACATATACATGTTTTTAATGACTCAGAATGATTCCTCCCAAGTAAGGAAAACACCCTGAAACGGTAGAGGGATAGAAATATATCTTTGAAACACAGGAGGGAAAACAAAATCAGGGAAGAACGCCACGGGAACGGCGTAACGTGACGGAGAGTTCTGGTCACCACTGTGTCCTTTGGTTTGCAGGGAGGGGAACCCAGACGTGGTTTGCGGGGCTCGGCAAGTTTCAGGGACTTGTCGCCCGTGAACGGTCCGGTGCAGAGACCACGGGTGGACAGCCTCCAGTATGAAGTCCCCGCACGCTCCATGCAGAAAGCAGGCCGGCCTTTGCAATCATGCAGACGCGAGTGGACGGGGAAAATAAGCCAGACCTGGTTCTTCATCTATCTTGGTTCACAGAAGGGTGCTTGCCCGATCCCTCCTGGCCGCCTGGGAGTCCAGAGAGAACCGTGAGAGTGGGGATGGGCTTATGCTCCATCGCACGGCGAGTAGGAACGTCCCTTCGGTTCCCAGCACAGCTGTTGTGAGTTCCAGGCGGGACGTGGAGGACGGCAGGCGGGGACAGACGTAGGGGCCCCTGGAAGGCACTGGCCGCGAGGAGCATCCGAAAAACAAGAACTATCCTCAGGGACGAGATACCGAAGCCACGTGCGTGGTCCCCTGTACCACCCCTGTGTTGGGCTAGTGATCAGCTTTGCTTTTAAGGGATAATCTTCTCATCCTGTGTTTCCTTAAAAAGCATGTGTTACTATGTATTTTTTTAACTTCCAAGAATATGGGATACGTACGTTTATATTTTATAAATATAAAGATACAGAAATTTTATATATAGTTACAGGTAGACGTAGACATGATAATACATATAGATATAGATGCCGGTATAGGTACAGATATAGATACAAATATAGATCAGCTACAGATATCGATACAGAACAGACACACATAGATAAAATAGAGATACGAATATACATACAGATACAGATATATACATGCAAATATACATACAGATACAGATGTCCATACAGATATAGATACCAGTAGAGACATACATACATATACAGATACAGATATGGAAGTTCTAGATACAGATTTACATGATAGAGAAATAGAAACACTTAGAGTTATAGAGGGTATCAATACACATGATATAGACATAAACATCAACATATGTTTTAACCACTAGGACTTGGGGATTCTTTGCACAAATCCTGGAGAAACGTAAAATCGGGGAAATAGAAAACGAGAGTAAAAACTGGCCTTCCCACCTCCCACCCTGGAACAAATAGTAAGCCGACCACACATGCGGGGCTGAGATGTCGGACGGAAAGCCGTCCCCCATGCGGCCGAACCTACCGGCTTTCTGAAGTTCCTACACGCAAACTTCGGAGAAGGGGAGTAGCTTGCAAGCATCTCCGTAAATCAAAACCGTGTCTGCACAGCCAGGGTTCGCGGACAGGAGCAGGGACCCGGGGAAAATGCGTCAGGAATATCCCCACCTGCCTGGGCAGGGGGCCGGGCAGAGAGGGATTACTCTCCTAGGGTTTTAAATTAGGAAATGTCTGCCATACACCCGGGTCCTGGCGGCTTTTCCTGTTCTCAGACGCAGGGAGCTATTCTGACTACCGTACGACTCAGTGTTTTCAAGAAGGGCTAACTTTTTGGTGAATCATTTCTGCTCTGGAAACTAATATCGAACCCAACAAACAAACAAAATATATATTTTTTAATAAAGATAGAATGAAAACCTGAACATTGATGCATTTCATCGAAATCTCTATGCTTTTGCACTCGTGTATTTATTCCACAGGCACCAAGTTTCAAGCTGATTCTCCTGTTTTCTGTGGCTTAGTCTGGTGGTTTCAAATCCACGATCCAGAAAGGAAGGTCTGTTGGCTTAAGATATTCAGATTCACAGACTCTCTTCAAAGAAACACCCTTTTTCGTGTGTTCTTAACAATTGTTCACACCCTAAATCAAAATAGAGTTTGTTGTCATCCAGGGCACAAAATGCACGTGTGTATGCGTGCTCACGCTTGCATATAAACACACATGGGTTCACATTTTCATGCATTTGCACACACAGGAATGCTTGCAGTGCGCCTAGGTGGCCTGATAATACGTTTTATTTTATTTTTATTTATTTATTTGAGAGATAAAGAGAGAGCACAGCAGGGGGAGAGGTGGAGGGAGAGGGAGAAGCAGGCCCCCCAGTGAACAAGGAGCCCGATGCAGGACTCGATCCCAGGACTCTGGGATCATGATCTGAGCTGAAGGCAGATGTTCACCGACCGAGCCACCCGGGTGCCCCATGATAATCGGTTAAACAGGAAGTCTGAAGACATGGGGTAAACAGCTCCGTGACAGTGGCACTTTGAGAGTGTCCATCCCTGGACGTCACAGGCGTGGACTCATACCGTGCTTGATGACAGTGGTGGCCGACTTGACCTGCCTGCTGTGGGGGCCACCCCTTGGAACTGGCCTCATGGCTTGCCCACACCATCACCACCACCACCACCACCATCACCACCGTCTTCTCTTGGCCGGCACTTTTGGGAAACCCTCGTCTCAATTACTCAGGATGCCCCATTACAAAGGACCATGGCCACCAGGCTGGTCCGTTCCCCGTACTTGTGCAGAGACAATAAACACCCACATCCAGCTAGAGCCTGGACCCCCGTGGACGACTGTGTTCTGCACTTTCCAGCTGAGACTGCGGACCCTGGACCCTCATGGGCAGGTCCACATGGCCCCTCAGCAGTCCACATGGCCCCTCAGCAGCGAGCACACGAGGGCTGGGCTCGAATCTGGTGTTTGCAGGAAGTTACAGACACGGAGCTCATGGCTACAACGTTGATGTCCCTCGAAGGGGTCCCTCCTACAGCAGCAGAGTGCCCCTAAGTAAAGCTCCACGCAAACCAGCAGTGGCACCCACCCGGGAGAGCCCTCCAAGGACTGTCCAGCCACACAGGGCCCTGGTCCCAGCAAGCCCAGGCCTGCGATCGAGATCACTGATGGTTGGCCCTGCACTTGCAACACCCCCACCAACACCCAGACCTCCTCCCAAACCATTTCAATCTTAACCCCTGGGCATCTTCCATCATTCCTTTTCCAAAGCTTCCTCCCCAGTCGGGCACCGAGAGCCCCCTGCCCCATTCCACATGGCCTTTCCCCAACCCCGACCCATGTCTATGTCTGGTGTCATGGGGCCCCAAGCTCAGAAGGGAGTCTTGTTCAAAGCCCCGTTATCACCATCTCGAAATCCTTTGTCCTTTTTGACCGAGCACCCCCTTGTTCTCATTTTGCAATGGGGTCTCCTGAATAGTTTCAGTCCTGCTGTGACGGGGAGCCCGCAAGGAAGGCTGTCCTCCTTCCTCCATGAAGTTTCAGGAAATGGGTGTTGCCCCAAGGTGAGTCTGAGCCCCCAAGGTCCCTCATCTAGAGGGCCCACAAGCGTGGGCACCTTTATCACCTGATGGTGTCATGAGCAGCCCGTTGTCCTAAAGGCTTTCCGTGCAGGGCGAGTAACCCAGGACGCCAATGGGGCTTTTAATTCACCTGTGTCCCAAGCTGGCTAGCTAGCTGATATCCCAGCAGAAGCAGCAACAAGCATCCCCGGGACCCAGTTACCAACCGGACAGGAGAGCTAAGAGCCAAGTCCACCCGCGTTCCTCTGAAACAGCGTCTCACACCCGTTCATTTAAGGCAGGGGCCGAAAGGGAGCGATTCCTTCCCGGTGCAAAGAAACCCCAGCCCTTCCGTAGAATCCGCTAGTTCTAATAGAAATAATTATCGAGCGAACATTGCTTGTAGCTCCCCATGGTATATTAAAGCAACACTATGGAAATAAAGATATTACCATGTTATTAATGCTTATTGTTGAAATATGAATACAGAAAATATATGACGGAGTGTAGTATTTAAATTGCAAAAATGCGGAGATGTTTAATAAGGTGGCAGCGGTCCTGGGTGCTTTTTTTTTTCCCTTCCCCTTCTCATAATTTTCAATATAATCTAAATTAAGCTATAAAAAATCATTACCTTTAGCCATTTTTAAAATCATCTTTCATCTCGAGAAACCTAACTCACAGCCCACTGAAAATATTACAAGTAAATACTGTATTAAGAACATTGATTATTTTCCTTAATCCAATTGAAGCATATTGAGACTTAAAGGAAAATTATGGAAAATTATAGACATGCCCGGCAGGCCATCCCTGGAAACATCCACCGGGGAAATGCGTCTATGGTTTTTAAGGAGTACTTTCCCAAGGCTGATTAGTCTTCCCAAGTCCTTTCCGGGAAGGACATATCTGTGAGCTATGGTGCCCAGGGAGGGATTGATGGCTGGAGTTTTAATCCAGCTCTGGGCCACAGTTTGGGGAAATTTGGAGTCTTTCAGCAAGATAGATGGTAGCATTTCAGATGCAAACGCTATTTTTAAGTCATCCTGTGTATATGACAAGGAGAATAAAAAAGACTTCAGCACGTCCCGCCACCACCCCCCGACTGTGCCGGCCGTGTGCTCAGCTCTGCATGGGTCTGAGGACTGGTCCGGATTTTCTGGAGAGGCTGCAGAGAACGCAAATGGACCTTCACACCCAGTGCCTGGGTTACTCACCTTCCTGAGCGGACATCTTCACGGGAAAGTAATGGCAAAGCAGGTGAGCGGGGCTCCAGGACAGTGGTTGGCCCCAAAATGGAGCTGCGCAAAGAGGACCAAACAAACACCGTCTATTGCTTCGAGAGACGCAGTTCCTTTGCCCTGGAAGAAGCCATAGAACTCCTTCCGCCCCTTCCGAGGCCCCAGGATGAGACGTCAGGCAAGAGGTCACCCATCCCTGATGACTCCACTGAGTTGAAATGCTCAGACCCCTGTGGAAAATATGCTTCTTTCCAGGCTTTCGACTAAGCGACATCCACTTGGCCTGCCCATGCCGTGTGTGATGTCACCTTGCACCCAAGTTGTCTGACCTTGGCTACAAACCACAAAATGGGGTTCCAACATTAGCAGGAAATGTGGCTTACCCAGGACCCACCAGAGAGTGGGAGCTGGAAGGAAAGCCTCCAAGTGTTGGCTCAAGGCCTCTGGACGAACTTGGGATACTGTGAATCTAGTTCAAGGTCATTCTAAAAACTAGGCACGGACTGTTCATAGCCCCCCAAATTCATATACTGAAGATTTAACTCCCAATGGGACTGTATTTGCAAGTAGGCTTTTGGGAGATGATTAGGTCAAAATGATGGGGCCACCCCCATAATGGGATTAGTGCCCATGTAAAGGGACACTAAATCTCCCTAGCTCTCTCCACCATGGGTGGAGACAGCGAGAAGGCAGAAACCTGTAAAGTAGGAGGAGAATCTCTCCAGGAACAGACAATACTGGCAGCCTAATCTTGGAAATCACAACCCAAAGGAGAGTTCACTTGAAGGTCTGAAATCTCTGATCCCATGGGCACCCATGGGGCTGCGCTGTCCCTAAGGGGACGTGATGGGGGTCCATGCATGGTGAATAAATCATGAGAACTCTCCATCCTGCATGGGCACCCATGGGGCTGTGCTGTCCCTAAGGAGACGTGATGGGGGTCCATGCATGATGAATAAGTCATGAGAACTCTCCATCCTGCATGGGCACCCATGGGGCTGTGCTGTCCCTAAGGGGATGTGATGAGGGGTCCATGGACAGTAAACTAGAGTTGAATTAGGAATCATGGAGAAAGAAGAATCAGTCTATACAATTTTAAGACACTGTACAGTGACAATAATCAAGACCATGTGGTATTGGCACAGAGAGGGATGCAGATCCATGGAACGGGACAGAGAACCCAGAAATAGACTCATGCAAATACTTCCAAGTGACCTTTAACAACAGTGAAAAAAAATTCAATGCAGAAACAATACAAATGGAGGTGACCCAGTGCGCATCCACAGGCAAAACAAAAACAAAATCTCCAACTAGGTCTCACACTTGATACAAAATTTCACTTAAATGCATTAAGAACTTCAAAGTAAAACTTAAAACTTCTAAGAAAAATAAACATAATATGAAACCTTTGGGAGGTAAAGCTAGACGGGGTTCCTAGACTTGGCACCAAAAACACAACCCATAAAGAGAAAATCTGATCTATTGGACTTCATTAAAAGACCCTGCTAAAAAATGAAAAGAAATCTACGAAAGGGAGAAAATATTGGCTAGCCATATACCAACAAATGAAAACCAAAATGAGATATTTCTATCTGCCCATCAGAATGGCTAAAATACAAAATTGTGACAAACATTAAGCATTAACTTTTGGCGAGGATACAGAGAAATTAGATCGTTCGTACACTGTTGATAATGTAAAATGTTAAGGCCACTCTAGAAGACAATTGGGCAGTTTCTTTTGGGAAAAAAAAATAGTTGTGCAACCATCAGACGACCCAGCAATCGCAGTCCTGGGCATTTTTCCCGGAAAAAAAATATAAGGACTTATGTTCATACAAACATCTGTACACAAATGGTTATAGCAGTCCTACTCAAAATAGCCCCAAGCTGGAAAGAACCCAGATGTCTTTCAGAGGGTGAATGGATACACCAAATGGGATCCATCCACACCATTGGCCTGCTTGACAATAAAACAGAACACACTATTGATCCACGTATCGACTTGGATGGACCTCCAGAGATTTGTGCTGAGTGAGACAGCCAATTCTAAAGGTTACATGCACCTGATTCCGTTTATATAACATTCTCGAAATGACAAAATTATAGCAAACACCAGTTAAGTGGATCTATGGAGGTAAAACTGGAAAGTTTATGGTTCGACTATTTTAAGGATTTCTAGGGACACCAAGAAAGGCTCTTTGAGGGGCCGGGGGAAGGACTTATTCTTACACATTTTATTTACTCAAGAAAAAAGTCATTGAAGGGAACGTTAATCCCTACAGGTGTTTCCACTCTCTTTGAATAGATGGCTATGGTGGAAATCAACGTTGGCATGTTCCAGAGTCAACGTTCCTTTGGGGCATAATCGTTCGTTACTTCTGCTCCTTATGGTGCCAAGACATTTCCTATAACGTTTGTTAATGGTATAATCCACGTTGATAGAAATCCCGAAATGGAATTACTTTCGGTGTGCTTTTTCGTCATTATTGTTACAGAGTGGGTTTTACTCCTACATCGTAGAAGCTAAGTGCAATGAATGTGTCATTGTAATCTTTGCTGTTGGAGAACGTTGAAAAGACAGGGGTTCTGTGAACTTTGCAATTGCTCTAAATTCTGTTCAAGTGGTGAGGCCGTCACCACAAATCTGAGCTTTGAGAGGGATATGTGTGGGACCGCTCACGTGTACGAATACAGAACTTACTTCCCTGTAAATTATTGAGGTCATTGAAGCCTTAATCAAACGTTTACTGAGCAACGATATTCCTGAAAAGAACCATCTTGATTTTTTTAAAAAGTGGTCTTTTAGAGATTCGTTGTGATATGGTGTGTCATTTTAATTTAAGAATTACCTCTGAAATGCGTCTCTTCCACCTTTTATCTTACCATTATCCCCCAAAATAATGCATGGATTTTTCAACATGGTATGTGCCAATATGCCCACAGAATTATCGATAAGTGTCCGAATGAATCCAAACGAACCCAAGGGGTTTGTTATATTTTCATCACGCCTTTATTGTTTCTTTCTTGAAAAGGAAAAGCGGCATTAGTTTGATAATTATGCTTCACATAATTGTGTTGCGGATTACTACTCTTCAATGAACTACTTTAAATATTTAAGTTAAGTGTCTCTTAAATGCCTTTATTTTATCATAGCAGACATAGCCACATATTTCTGGGAAAAGGAGAAGGAGGAGGAGGAAGAGGGAAATAAGATGATTATAATGTCATGTTTCCATTCAGAAAAATTTTGGACGAGTCCCACCATCTTGAGCTGTTGCGTTATGGATGGTTCTCATGTGAATCATCAAGCACGGGCCAAGCCAGCAAGTTTCTAGAAAATCGTACAGCCAAATCACAACAGATCTAACCCCAAGCGTGCTGTAGAGTTGTCCAAGAACTCCCCCACGCACCAACTCGATAACGTTGAAGCCACGCCGGGAGAGAAGACGGAACACAACCAAGTGGGAGTGGCCGCCATTGCAAATCACGGCTGAGATGCACCTTGACTCCAAAGCATCTCTCCTCCATATGGAGGAGGCTCATGTGTGCTTGGCGTGCGTCAAGTCCAACATGGTGCTGAGGAGAGTGGCCAGCCCTGGGCACACAGGGATAGGGTGTTCAGAGTTCAGCTGGTATGGGAGCTGGCCAGTTCATGGTATGCCAGACAGTCATCTGGGTTTGGGGGCACAGATCTCAGCCCATCAGGCAGTGTAGACACCACCTCCCACCATGGGACTTCACCTCAACGCCTTACAACTTGGCATCCTGTCATACCATTGTTTTGGTGGCTGCATGTTTGGAGTCTCTACAAAAGGACCCAAGCTTTGTGTGTCTTTTATTTCTCCGATGTCCCCAAAGTCAGCATCAGGGCAAGTGGCCCACCCTCTCCAGGCACCCTCGGCTCAAAGGCATAAGGAGAAGGATCCACACAGTGCCCAGACTTCAGAAGAGAGGCTGCCATCAGTAACACACTGTCCCCAGAGGTAAGTAATATGCACTTTTGCCTCTACAAGCCGTCAAAATGCCAACCCTAGAATTGTGTCACCTGTGTGTTGGAATCACCATGGCAGGTTGGCCAACCAGAAGGCTCGGCTGACCTTGTCAGCTGGATGTCCTAACTGATGCTCACAGCCAGCATTAGTGACTCCAAGGTGGGCTACCCTTTCAGGGGAAGGAATGAGGTGTCCCCTCCTTCTGCCCCTGTCTCCCCAGCTCCCACCAGAGGTGGGCCTTGGTGACACAGTGCAAGGCAAGTTGGGCCCTGTGCTAGACCAACGGTGTGACATGGGTCCCAGGGTCCTGGTCAGTAGAGGGGATGCTCTCAGTAGGTTATGCCAAGAATGAATGGTGCCCGCCAAGCACTTAGCCCATCAAGTTCTGACTGAGCATGCATCACACCAAGGACAGCAGAATGAGCTGGTGTATGGATGAACAGGTCCACGCCTCTGGAAGCGTCCACTTGTCCGGTCCTTGACCACCCCTCCCCATGTTCCAGATGCCTGTCCCGACACGGCATCAGTGACATCAGCCCTGTGTGTCTCATATGCACTCTGAACTCAACCACACCCCAACAGAACCAACCCTGCCCCAACACCTGCTCCCCAAACCCCAACTCAGAACCATCTCTACCACCCATGGTGGACAATGCTGTCCAAACATGAAAGTCCCTCTTGATCCTCCTGTCCCCACATGGCCACCAGGAAGGTCCTCAGGGGGTCCATACAATCCTGCTTCCCCAGATGGCAGATCCTAGAATTGCACAGCGGAGAACAGTCCAGTGGTTGCCTACGGCACCCTGGACAGAACCCCACTCTGAGCCAAGCCCCATCACCGCATCTACAGTCACTCTGCCCAGGACACAACAGCATTCCCCACAACCAGAGCCTGTGCCACCTGCTTCTCTCCTGAAATGCAATCCCCATGCTGTTTGCCCTACCTGTTCCTTTCTCTTCTCAAGGTGTAGCCGAGCATTTGCATCCATGTTCAATGATTTCTTCTCGCCCCTTCCTTACAACATGTATTGACTATGTGTGGACACCACATGGATGTAAGCACAGAGATGAGACTCTTTTCCATGGAGAATGGGTCTCCCCTTTTTCTTCACTCTGCAACCCTAGTTTTGTAGCGCTTGCAAGGATGGCCCAGCCATGTAGCCCACATTTTTCTTATTTCATTTTCCAATCTTTGTCATGCAGAGGGGTGGCCAAGGAAGGTAATTCATGTCATGGGAAACAGCAGTGGTTTTGCGATGAGGTGTTGGGACTCAAAGTTTGAGTTTCAGACTCGAAGTTCTGTGAAGGGGAAATACCTTCCCTTGATTTCTTTCTTCCTTTTTTTGGGTTTTTTCGCTTTTTCTTCTTAGTCTTCCCACCTGGAATGTAGATGTGATGGCAGGAGCTGCAGTAGCTATTTTGTGACGAACCATGAGGGAAAAACAGAAGGAATTCCAAAGACATGCATCCCACTGGTACCTCCAAGCCTCTGTGCCCCAGCCCTGGGCAGCCCACCTGCAGGCTTCTAGTTACCTGAGAGAGAGAGAAAAGTCCCAGGGAGCTTCACTTGCTGTCCCAGGGAGCAGGTGCATGTTCCCGCCACAGTGGGAGACATAGTTCTGACCCCCTGGACATCAGCTCCAGCTGCAGAGGGGCAAGATTCGGATTCCTTCCTACCCCAGCACCAGGATGGCTCACGGCAGAAGCAAGGAATGAAAAGAGAGAAAATAAGAAACCATGAGACCTCATCCATAGAAAACACAGTCACAGTCTCACAGAATTAGCACACACACGCCCTTGGGAGCTGTTTACGTATTTAAAGACTCACGTTGAATCATCATAAAAATATCTCAGGGACAGAGGAGAGGTGGCCAGAAGACATAAAGAAAATGCTGACGTGGGCGATGCATTCTGCCTGCCAAGGGTGCACGCAGCTTCCCTAACCTCACCTGTCTAGCGCAAAGCATTACTTGGAACCAGATAAGAACTCGAGGAGCCAAGAAGGAAGACCGAGTCCACCACAGCAGAGACGGAAAACAGATTAGCGGGGAAGGAGAGGCACGCGGAGGGACAGACACACAGTGCGTGCCACAGGGGACGGCGGGGTAAGTGTTTCTGCATGCTCAGAACCCTGAGCCATAAGAGGTATATCAGCGCATCTGGGATTTTTATTCCGCATGATCTAATTGAAATTGAAGACCGGTAACCTAGCATAATTTTCTAAGCACAGAAAGGATTCTGGTGATATCATCCCCCAAATTGAAACCAAATAGAAAAGACTCCCGACAACCCAATTTATTTCTCCGTGTAGCTGCGTTTCGTGGGCTACACACACTCTAAGTCAGTTTGGTTTTTGTTCGTTTGTTTTTCTGAAAAATCTTTCTAGTCTTTTTTTTTTCCTATTTATTTTTAATTCTACATAAGAAGAAATTGCTAGTAGGAAGAGAAAAAAAATGTGCCATTTGCCTCTCAGAGATTCCTTTTTGTCCAGAGCACTTCATTTTTCAAAGTCTGAAGAATATGTAACAGATGAATGTATTTCCTGTATCACATTTTCTGCTGCATTCAAATTCTTATTCTTGGTTTCTGATTACTAAGAGCGGCCAAATACTGGTCTCTAGGAGCTAAAATAAACCATCACCTCGTGCCAGACAGTTGGACGTACGAGGGGAGGCAGCCATAGTAATTTTTCTTGATAAGACAAGGCAAAGAAGGCATCCTTGTATAAAACTAGGACGCTTTGGATAATTTAGAAGATGATGTAGCTTTCTCTAATAAATGTTTATTTTAAAAAAAAGTAATGATACCATTTTGTTGCCAAAAATAGGGGTCCAGATTCTTACAAAGCTACGACGGTGCTCTTCAGATTTGCGACGGTCATCGCTAGCAGGATTTTGAGGTTGAACGTCACCAGATTATATTTCTCAAAGCTACCTGAATTATGACTTTCATGTTATTATAACAAGGTTATTCTTCAGGTTGAAATTATAATTTTTACTGTAAACCCCTTCTTTCAGTATTTTATGCTTATCCATTATTTTCTGTACTGAATGTTAGTTTTGGCCCAAAAGGGATTTTCTGGGAAAAGTTTCAGAAATCCATTCATCTATTTTTGAACTATCCAACCATGAGGAAATTAAGGGTTTATACACATTAAGACATTTTTCAGATGCCTTTTGGAGATCTTGGTTAGACTTGTATTTTAAAAATGCAGACACGCCGTGGAAAGCGTGTGGAATGACAAATCCTCACTTCTTCCTACCCGGGTAGGTCGTTATAAATGAACTCTCCAGTTACTTAAAATTAGCAGACTGCATAAACACAGTACTGATCACAGCACCGACGAGCTCCCTCTCTCTCCCAGGATATTTCTTAAACTTCGACCCAGTGGAAAGTACCAAGGGATAAGGCATTCTAGGGAAAATATGTCACCTACCCTCAAAACTCAGCATGTATTACAAGTTACACAAACCACAACGTTTCGAAAATAACCATTTAAAGACACACTGTTATTTGAGCACATGTAGTCCAGGCAGGACGAAAGGGAAGAAAAAAAGCCTCAAGTTTCTTCTAAAACAGCTTGCATGCATCATCTTTACACTAAAGCCTATTTCCAGATATATGTGTGTATAAAATGGTATCTATATGTATCTAGGTGAAGATGTGTCCACGTATATGTGCTTTATGCATACAAAAGGTATCTATGTGTTTATATATGTAACAATGTGTGTATACATACCACAAAGATAGATTTGTGTATATATAAAGATATATGCATGTATATATACCTTATGCATACAAAAGATACATACAAAAGATATCTATGTGTATATATATGTAAAAATGTATGCATGTATACATACCTTATGCATACAAAGGATAGATACGTGTATATATATAAACATATGTGTGTATACATACTTTATGCATACAAAAGATACATATGTGTATATATGTAAAGATGTGTCCATATATATATGCCTTATGCATACAAAAGGTATCTATGTGTATATATACATAATGATGTGTATGTGTATACATACCTTTTGCATACAAAAGAGACATGTGTATCTTTTCCATATACAATGTCTGTGAAATCTATATAAATAATCTACATAAATAGATCTATTGATATTAATCTATTAAAACATGAACGAAGGGGCGCCTGGGTGGCACAGCGGTTAAGCGTCTGTCTTCGGCTCAGGGCGTAATCCCGGTCTTCCGGGATCGAGCCCCACATCAGGCTCCTCCTCTGGGAGCCTGCTTCTTCCTCTCCCACTCCCCCTGCTTGTGTTCCCTGTCTCGCTGGCTGTCTCTATCTCTGTCGAATAAATAAATAAAATCTTTAAAATAAAATAAAATAAAATAAACATGAATGAAGTATGTATTGGTAGATACACACATACACACACACACACACACACACATATATATATATATATATATATATAAAGTATGAATGGCCTGGTTTGCTCAGTCAGTGGAACACGTGATTCTTGATCTTGGGGTTGTAGGTTCAAGCTCCACATTGTGGGTACAGATTATTTAAAGTGTGAATGTGAAATAGATAAATAGATACATAAGCATCTGTGAATCTATGAAGATATATATGTACGTATACAAACGTACACATATGTATACAAAAGAGAGACATACACTCATATACATACAAATTCATATAACCTGTGTAAGTGAATATAAGGAAATAGATCTAAAATGTAGATAAAATAGACAGACATTCATATATATATAAATTCATATAATAATCTGTATAAGAAAAATTTTAGAAATAGATCTAAAATCTAGATAAAATAGATGTTCATATATATATATTCATATAATAGATAATCTGTGTAAGTAAATCTGTACAAGTAGATGTAAAATCTGGGTAAAATAGACCTATCTCTATATAATATACAGCATGCATACATGCATAAGCCTATCTATGTATCTATGTAAGGATATATATGATACATATGAATAAACATATATTAAACGAGAGATACATATTATATGTATTTCTATAGTTGTATAGGTATCTATAATCTACGTAAATAAATCTAAATGAATAGATTTTAAATCTAAAAAAATGGATACAAATAGGTACAGCCATCTACATATATAAAAGATACAAACATACACTGGATTCACACGGGACATGAACACGTGTCTGTACACAATAGCACAGCAGCAAAGATGCACTGTCCTGTCATCCCCGCGTGCAGCACTGCACATTAACGCCATACCCCGAGGTATTCCTGTGTTACTATAAAACACGATGAAATGGAATACCGAGAAGGAGCCATGGGCTGGGGGGACACAGCGAGCCGTTGGTAAAAAAGCAGAAGAATTTCAGCTACAAGACAAATACAGCCCGAGGATTGGGTATACCACATGGGGACTCTAGTTGATAACACAGTATCACATCATTGAAATTTGCCAAGAGAACAGATCTTAAAAGCTCTCAACAAAAAAGGGGAAAAAAAAAGAGAAAGAGAGAGAGATAAATATGGAAGGCGATGGGTGTGTGCATTAACTAGACGGGGGGATGTTTTCACAAGGTGCACATGCATCAAATCACCGCAATGCACACTGTGAGTACCCTACAGTTTTATATGTCGATTATACCGTAAGGAAGCTGAAATGATGAAGAGAAGGAGGAGGGAAGGAGGAAGAGAAGATGCCCCAGCCCAATCCAGGCTCCTGGCACCCCAGCCATGCCCCCATGTACCACGAATCCCACCCCTCCCCTCCCCTGGCTGTGATCCCCCACTGCCCACCCCCCAGTTCCCATGGACAACCTCCGAGGTGTAGCCCCCAGACTCTGCATGGCCCCTTTCCCCAGGACCGCAGCCCTAAGTCCTCAATCAACTCTTCCAGGACTTCCCCAACCCACTGAGTTGCTGACAACCAGAACCCAAATACTGCCCACCACGGAAGGCAAATCAACTAGGTCCTGGACACCTATGATGTCCTTACCTGCAAAGATGTGCACATTTCCCCCACAATTTAACTTTCTGGCACACAATTATACTTGTCTTCCTCTCTCTGGGATATAGGCGCTGTCCCTTCCATGCAGCTGGGGTCCATCCCGCAGAAACTCCATGAGGTATGAAGACCAACTTCCATTATGGGCTGGCGTCCTCTCAAAATGCATATATTGAAGCTCTAACCCCCGAGACCTCAGAATGTGAACGTGTTTGGAAACAGGGCCGTTGCAGATGTCATTAATTAAAATGCCATAGTGAGGGCAGACCCTATTCCAATGTGACTGGTGTCCTCGTAAAAGAGGGAAATTTGGACACAGGCACAGAATGTCACAGGAAGTTTATGATGCTAAATAGAAGACCCAAGGCCACATCTACAAGTGCCAGAACCCGAGCATGGCATCCATCCACATTTCTTTTGGAAAGGGGAAGGAGCCCAAATCAAACTGCAAGGAAAGGGATGGCAGCAACATGACTTTCATGCCAACATGTGTTTAGACAGAACGGTTGGTAAGAATGTGGCATGTTCCCCTTGCATGAAAAGATGGTGTGCCTCAAAGCAACATACCAACAGGGCGACCCCCGGGTGTTTGCTCCAGATTTGTTGACTGAATTATTCCCTCCAGGGTCAGCGTGGCCCCAGATGGTAAAGCGCCAGAATGCGGGAACATAAAAGACTTAGGAAGTCAACATCCTCACCACTTCCCTTGCAAAATCTCCCTAGGAAGTCGCGGGCCACGGACTCAGAGAATCCTGGTCTGATGGCTAGGAGGTGGAAGACCTCTTAACTGGGCACCAGGAGACCAGCAACCCAAGGAGATGCAGCCTCACGAAGGAGGGATGGTATGGCTGCTGGCCTTGAGGAGCCAAGAACAGCCGTGGAAAATCTCATCTGCTTCCTTTATCATGATGAGCACAGAGCAGTGCACACAATGGTTGAATCACCACAGTGCACGTCTGAAACTAATATAACACCACACATTAACCACACTGGAACAAAATTGAAAAACTTAATAAAAAAATAAAACAAAATAAATAAAATAATAAAATGAAATCTGCTTCCTAAAGCCCTCTTGACTGATGCTTGGGAGAAAAAAACACAAACCCAAAACAACACAGGATCTCTCCTCCACCTGGCGATCTCTATTACCTTTCCTTAATCCTTTTCGAAATTATGAAGACCCGCCTTCCGTTTCCCCAAACCACACTGAGCCCTTGATTGTGGGAAATCATCTGAGAAACTCCTCCACTTGGCCGTCCCGCATGACAGAGCATCTTGCCAAGTTCCAAACCGGCCCCCGCTCTGCATTTGGAATTTAGGGCCCTTGGGACTTTCCCAGAACAAATGCAGACTTTTTCAAACAAAATGTCTTGATTATTCTGGATGAAACTTCTGAATTTATTGTAAGAAAAGAAAAATCCAATTTTTCATGAGCCTTGAGACTAAGACAATATTACACAATCCTTCATTTCTCAAAAANAGGTTTTTTTTTTTTTTTTTTTTTTGGCTGTGAGGATTAGTGTTTCTTGCGTTGTTACAAACTCTTCTATTTCCTTTGGGGACAAATTATGTATAATGTGAGCCTTGAGACTAAGACAATATTACACAATCCTTCATTTCTCGAGGAATTTGCCAAGTCTCTGCCCAGATGATGACACTATTCTTTTCACTGGAGACATCCGTGGCCCAAAAAGACACAAAGAAGCATTTTCAATTGCTAAGTGCTGCATTTGGCATCCATGGAGGTGCAGAGAAGTTGGCACGCACAGCGACAAACTGACTTCTCACAGGCTCCGGGGTTTCCTAGGGACTAGTGGGGTCTTGAGGTTCAGCCTCTGACCCAAGAGTGGAATTGTCTTCAGTTTCCTCTGAGTGGAAATCCAGGATCTGCATGGATATGTCCAGTGACAGGAAACTCAGCCCTTCCTTAAGAAGCCATCCCAGGGCTGCCTGGGTGGCTCAGTCAGTTAAGTGTCTGGCTCAGTCATGATCTCAGGGTCCTGGAATCAAGCCCTGCAGTGGGCTCCTTGCTCAGCAGAGTGTCTGCTTCTCCCTCTCCCGCTTCCTGCTCTCTCTCTCGCTCACTCTCTCTCTCAAACAAATAAATAAAGTCTTTTAAAAAGAGAGAGAGAAGCCATCCCATTCTTAGACAGCTCTGGTATTTACACATCCCTCCTTCGTGTGGACCTGAAATTGGTCTCCCGAGGGCCTGATTCCTCATCCTGTGCGTTGGACCACAAAGGGCAGATCAAATGGCTCTTCTGCACGGCTGACTTCCAAATATTTGAAAGGAAACATCACATCCTTTCCTAACTGCTCCTTGCCTGGGAGGTTTTTACTTTGGGGGCCGAATATCTCCAGATATTCTCCAAATGCAGAGGATTCCAAAAAGTGTTACAATCACCATCATGCTGTCTTCTCCCCATCCAGTTTCTGTCTGATTGCCACTCCGAGTCCTTCTCCACGTAGCACCTGGCCAGCTCAGGATGAAAGGGGGCCATTTATTATGGTCAAAGATCACATTGGTATCCCTAGCAACCATGTCATGTGTGCACACGTGTGCACACACACCTTATGCATTCATGTGAATGCACATACATGTACATATACACACATTAAATATCCCCTCAACAAGAATCTTCAGTGTCCTTTATATGCCCTAGTGCTAAATCACATCTCTTCCTCTCCATCCTTCCATGCTAATGTTTTTGGTAGTGAGTAAGATAGATTTTAACTCCAAAATATTGATAATTATATTAAATGTAAACTGGCTAAATGCTCCTTAAAAAACAGAGATCATCAACCTAGATTTAAATAACACCGTGATATGCTGCCTAGAAGAGACACATCTAAAATATAAGGAGGGGCGCCTGGGTGGCACAGCGGTTAAGCGTCTGCCTTTGGCTCAGGGCGTGATCCCGGCGTTATGGGATCGAGCCCCACATCAGGCTCCTCTGCTATGAGCCTGCTTCTTCCTCTCCCATTCCCCCTGCTTGTGTTCCCTCTCTCGCTGGCTCTATCTCTGTCGAATAAATAAATAAAATCTTTAAAAAAAAAAAAAATAAAATATAAGGAAACAAAATGAAGAGTAAACAGTTGGAAAAAAAAATATTGTGCATACTTATTGTTTGCAGATTCTGTTTCTGCAAATTCACCTACTTGATAAAATGTATTTGTAACTCCAAAATCGGTACTCACAATGGGTTCCCATTTATTTGCAAATGTGGACCGTGCAGTGGAAAATTTGAGTCATGCAACACACCCACTCCCCACCGAGGACAAACAAGCCTACCCACTGCCTTCTTTGTCAGTTCTCACACTGTAAACAACTGTCCTTTTCTTTGTGTGTTTAGTGCCATAATGCCTGCACTTTGGGTGCTTTTTTTTGGTAATTTTGCTATTTAAAATGGCCCGCAAGTATAGCGCTGAACTACCATCTACTGATCCTAAGTATAAGAAGGCTGGGGTGTGCCTTACAGAGAAAATGGGTGTGTTACACGAACTTCATTCAGGCATGACTTCTAGTACTGTTGGCTATAAGTTAACACTGATGAATCAACAATATAGACTCAATAAGGTGTCTTTAAAGAGAAACACACATAAAGTTATGCTTTGATCAATCAATGAAAATGTTGCAACAGAATGCTCACAGGAACCTAACCCTATATTTCCTATAGGATCAATGCCTCCATACTTACTAATTCATTGTGTCTAGGGACTTTATAGAACATATCTACCGTAAATGACAATTTACTACACTGCAAATATTAGCTAAAAAAAACTAATGAGGATGTATTAGTATCAAAGTAGGACTTAGTAAAAATAAATAAATATTAAAGAGGAGAAAAACTTTTTAATGAAAAAAGACTCAATTCACCAAGAATAGGAAACAGTTATAAACTTTTATGCACTGAATAACAAAGATTCAAAATAGATAAAGCAAAAATTGGTAAAATGAAAGTAAACAAGTCCATAATTTTGGTAGCACATTTTAACATACTTTCTTAGTAGTAGATAGAACAAACATGTCAAAACTCAGTGTACATCTAAGATTTTAATTTTGTTCAAATCTCATACCCTCTATTTGCCTAGTGGGTAGATTTATAACTCTATTCTTAATAACTGCAGAATATTTACCACTTTTAAGCACCCATGAAACATTTATAAGTTTAACCATATGCTGGACCATTAAACAAATTACTATAAACATCAGAGATTGAAATAATACAAAGTACATTTTCTAGGTCCTGTGCAATTGAACTGGAAATAAATAACAAAAAAGGCAACTAGAAAATCCCATAAGTGAAAATTAAGAACTGAACTTTCAAATAACTGGTGAGGCAAAGAGGAAGTCAAAATTAATATTAAAAAGTATTCCATTCTGAATGGTAATAAAGCCTACTCACGCTTAAGAGCAGCTTAAGCAGAGTTGTGTGGGAGAATTTACAGCCCTAAATTTTTCTTTTACAAAAAGGAAAATGAGTGAAAATCATTAAGTTAAGAACCTATCTGAGGAAGTTAGAAAAAAAAATAAACCTAAAGAAACAATAGAAATTAATGAATTACACAATAAACATAACACAGAGAAAATCAAAAGAACCAAAATTGGTTGTGTGGAAGACTGATAAAAATTATATAACCCTGACAAGATTTACTAAGAAAAAAATAAAAGACTAGACATTAAAAAGCAATATCAGAAGGATATGCCTGTAGATCCCATACCATATTTTAAAAAATGAGTGTGAAAAACAACCGATGTCAAAATTAAAACCTTAGATAAAATGGACATGTTTTTAGGAATAAAAACATAAATTAAAGACATGTACTGTATAATTTAAATTTTTCCCAAAGGGAAATTGCCAGGTTCAGATATCTTTGTTAGTATATTTAACAAATGTTTAAGGAAGAAAAAAATGCCAACTTTATACAAACTCTTCCAAAATCTACAAGATGGAATGCTTCCTGAACTTATGTTTATGAGGCCAACCAGAGAATTATTAAAAAAGCAATTTGCAAGTCAGTCTCATTTAAGAACAAAAATGAAAGCATTAGGAAATTAAATCTAGGAATGTCTGAATTTTTTTTAAAAAAGGAAAAACAAAGGAATAGCAAGTTGGGTTTATTCCCACAATGCAAATTTTATTAAGCCTTTGCAAAAAAAAAATCAGTGGAATTCATCATGTTAACAGAATAAAGGAGAGGGTGGAAAACCATAAGTCATCTCAATAAATGACAAAAAAGCAAGTGACAACTTTTGACAAAATTTTTATGATTTTAAAAACCATTTGCAGCATATGAAATGTGATATGTTTAAATTGATACTGGGAAGGAGACAAAGATGCCCACTATTACTGCTTCTATCAATCTTGTACCGGAGTTCCTAGCCAGTGCAATAAGACAAGAAAAAAAAAATGGAGGGAAGGAGAGAAGGAAGGAAAGGAGGTAATAATTGTTTATAAGTAATATGATTGTATGCATAAAAACATCCAAATTATTTTACAAATCAACTATTAGAATTAATTATTTGTTTAACAAGTTTTCTGGATACTAGGTCAATATAAAAAAAATCAACTGTATTTCTACTATTGGCAAAAATGAGTTAGCAAAGAGCACTTGTAAAAGACATAATTTTATAATTTACTTTACTTAGTATACAAAGATCAAATACACTGTATATTTGTAAGACTTTTACCCAGAACACTGCGAAACATTAAAAGAAATAAGTGATGACCTACACAAATTTAAGAATTTACTATATTCATAGATGTGAATGTTTGGTATTATACAGATGTCAATTCTCCTCAAATCATCTATAGATTTAATGCATTGGTAATCAAAATTCCAACTTGCAGTTTCTGAGAATTAACAAGAGGATTCCAAAATTTATCGGAATACCCTAAAGGCTGTGGCTCACTAAGGTACTTTCGAAGAACAAGGCAGAAAAACGTCTTCTTTCAGATATCAGGAATTACCATAAAAGTGTCCTAATACTTTTTAAAAGAACTTATTTATTTATTTGTCAGAGAGAGAGCACAAGCATGGGGAGCGGCAGGCAGAGGGAGAAGTAGGCTCCCTGCCAAGCAAGACATGGGGCTCAATCCCAGGACCCCGGGATCATGACCTGAGCTGAAGGCAGACTCTTCACCGACTGAGCCACCCAGGCATCCCAAAAACATCATAATTAAAATAGCATTGGCACATGGGTGGATAGATGAGCAGAACCATATATGGACAGTTTTACAAAGGGGACATTCAAGAACAGTGGGGAAGGTGTGGGTATTTTAATTAATGACACGAAAGCTTTCTATCCATTCAGAAGAAAAAACAAGTCCAGCGTGACCTCAATCTCAGACCCTGTACAAAAATAAATTGCGGGAGAGTTACCAATTTCAGGGTCAAGGTAAAGCAATATTTCTTGTTGTGGATTGAAGATCTGTGCCCCCTCACCCCCACCAAATTCCTATGTGGAAGTCCTACCCTCTCCCACCCGATGGGGTGGTATTTGGATGTGGAGCCTTTGGGAGGTAATTATGGTTAGAGGAGGTCATAAGGGTAGGGCCCCATGATGGGATTAGCGTCTTTACAAGGAGACACACCCGAAAGCATGGTCTCTCTATCTCTCTTCCATGTGAAGACACATCCACAAGAGAGAGTCTTCACCAGGAACCAAGAACACTAGCATCTCGATCTTAGATTTCCAGCCTTCAGAACTATTAGAAAATAATTCCTATCGTCTGTGCCAGTCCATCTGTGGTGTTTTGGGATGACACCTAGGGCAGCCTAATGCACTGCTTTTTAAAAATAATGACATAGAAGGACATCTTCCTGGTTTGGCGGTAGGGGGATGGTGCCGAGACCAACATTTTTTAAATAGGGAAGAGGTAGTAACCAACAAGGAAAAAAAAGATGATGCGTTGAATTACAGTAAAAGGAGGACTGTCTGTTTATTTAGGATGCTTTTAAAAAGGGCGAACAAGCCACAGAAAGAGAGAAAAGAGTTGCAAAATATGTAATTGGCACAGTGCTTGCATTCCGATGACGGAACTTGTAAAAATCAGTGAGAACTCATTCTGAAGGGAAAATGGGCTTAATCCTTGACATGCATTATGCACTCCAAGTGAGGCATCCTATCCTTGATGATAAATGTTTTCAAAACGCACCGGGGACCGATGTCTGCAGGCAACTCAGCGGAACCACAGATAAAAGAGCTGACCCCTTCTTGGCTCGAATGCTGTCACTTCATTTAATTTGCTGGTGGTGGTTGCCTAGATTCACGGTCTCTTTGGTTCTCTGGAAACGAAAGTGGAAGACGTGGTGCAGGAATTTTGGGATCAGCTGCCCCTCAGCTGCCCCTACAGCAATACTGGGACCACCTGCCCCTCGACCATAGACAGGAAACCATCTTCAGAAGCAAAGAAGGTGGTGTGATTGTTCTTCTGTTCTTTGCCCCTGAGAAGCTGGCTCTAAAATTTAATCAAGGGATGTGCTGAGACCCTCCTAACGGGGCAATCGTGAGCACCTCACTTGGGAGCAGCCCTTGAGAGATTTGTGCCGCAGAGCAGTGTAAGGGTCTGCCGTTGGCGGTGCCCACATGAGCTATGGACCCTGAACATGGAATACGCAACGTGTGTGTCTGCTTATTGCCGATTCAGCCATCCCCACAGATCACTGGAGAGGTGCTCCGGCAGCCTTAGAAAGTCATCCTCATCAAATAAGATTTATTAAGTGCCTCTGCACGCCCAGCGTCCCGCAAGAGCCCGGGACGAACCCCAAAGTTGGAAAACCCCTCTGCATGCCAGGGTGCCCTTCGAAGCCCAGGCTTCATTTGCGACTTTGGAGCGTGCGCCAACGAAATGAGAGGAGAGCTCGGTGGGACCTCTGACTCTCGCAGCTGACCGTTAAGCCCGACACAGACGTGGGAGCCGTGGTGTGCCTCCCTCCAGGATGCAAGCATCATCTCTCTGCTGGTTTAAAATCCACGTTTTATGGGATTCATCAACACTAGACAGGCACTTGGCAGGAAGGGACTCACCTTCGCTGGCTCTGGTGTAGCAGACCTGCATGCACCTGCTGTCCTCTCGATGTCATTTCATGGGGTTTCAGAACGCATGCATTGTGTCTACACTAACTAGGTCTCTGGTCAAGAGGCACAACGCCTCAGGGCTCAGACAGAGCCTGCAAATAAACAGGAGACACCAAGGCACGAGCATGCTGTGTGGGACTCCAGCAAACCCAACTTCTAAAAAGAATTCTGTAATTGTAGCATGGGATGCCCTCCCTGGTCCAAGCACCGTCTGAGCTGTTTAAATCCGCCGTCTCATTCCGATGATGTTTACAGCCGCCGTTCCAGACAGAGACAAGTGCTGCACCATTATAGGCGGGAAGGGGACTCAGCAAAGGTAAGCAACATGCTCATGGCAAACGGCCCCGTACGTAGGGATGCAAAGCCCCCTCTCTCCCTGCAAAGCCCAGGCCTCTCTTCCATAACGTGCACCTTTTGTGATCATTGTCACCACGGACTGAGCCGTGTCCGTTCCCAAGTGGCCTGGCCATCCCTCAGCTTGTGGAATGAATCCACGAATGAACGAATGAATGGAGATGTAGGCGGATAGCATT
The DNA here is from genome assembly GCF_002007445.2 of Ailuropoda melanoleuca. Lineage (NCBI taxonomy): Eukaryota > Metazoa > Chordata > Mammalia > Carnivora > Ursidae > Ailuropoda > Ailuropoda melanoleuca. Next base: position 562,497 of record NC_048238.1, on the reverse strand, counting down.
CCAGTCTCTGCAAGGGATTTGCAAACTCCAAACGAGGGACAGTGTCATGCAGAAGAAACGAGGACCGTTTTGCTGCGCCCGAGCACGGGGAAGCCTGGACGTCTCTGCATGCCTCTGCGCTGGGACCCCTTGGGAAGGATGAGCGCCTTCCCATGACGTCCTTCAGGGAAAGGGAGGACAGAGACATCACACACGTGGAGGCAGGATCTTGCAGGCTTGTACGGGATGGAGGAGAAGACAGGGAACGTAAAGCCCGTCGCCCATCACCTGCAGCAGGAGTGGTATCCTGGACGGGAACACGGCCATCGGGGAGCCACCAGCAAGGAAATCCCGGCGTTGGAAAAACAAGGCAGCCTCTACTGTTTGCACCCTGAGAGGAGACAGACACGTAGGTGGGGGTCCGGATTGAAAAACTGGCCCCCTTAAGAGGCGCCGATTGCTAATGACTGGGCACTGGGGTGTGGTGGGAAAATGGAGGGAATTTGGGTCTAAATCAAGATAGAAACGGTCAGTCCCCAAAGCAGGATCAACATGGCAGCAGGGTGAACGACGTGAGGCAGCACTCTCCCTATGGGGACACCCCGTGCATCCCCCATAGATGCCCCTAGGAATGGTCCGGCAACGGCCAGCACACTCCCCTGACCAGCCAGTGCCCACCGGCCACTTAGGGAGCCCACCTTGCCTTGTATGCGAACCCGGGGACACGATAACCCAGCGGCCACCGGATCCCGCAAGGTGCCCGCGATCGCGGTGTTCGCTCAGAAAACCGTTCACCCGGGACTCCGCGCACCAGACCTCCTATTTCAAGTGGGCGATGAACGTGTCACGCAGGGGGCTGCGTCCGAGCTTAATCACTGCTAATACAATAAAGCCACACTTTAAAATATTATTAACCTCATCTGTCTCGATTTGGGGCTAATAGACCATCACGGGCACATTGTCTCACACCTGGCACGTATGCACATTTTTATTAATCCACTCTTCTAAGGGGGCGGAAAAATTTTTTTTTCTTTTTTTCTTTCCCTCCGAAGGGAAACCAACGGCAGCCCTGGGCGCGCGTGGCTACAGGTTACAGAGGGCACTAATTAAATGTCAGGCTTGACAGATTAAAATTATGAAATTTAAAATCGCCGAGAAGCCCTTTGTCATTGTCAAATTAGAAGTCAGGGTGATGAGGCACGCACGAGTGAGGGTGATAATGGATTGAATGGCAATGGGGTGTAGCAGCAGCTTTCCCTGCATCCAGATCAGCCCGGAGTTCGCGGCAAAGGCGGGGGGCTGCATTGCACATTCCGGCGGAGCGCGGGGCGGCCCGCAGCATCCGTAATGCAGGCATCAATGCACCTGGGTGCGAGGCGGGGAGCCGGGCGCAGGCAGGGTGTGGACGATGTTGGGGACTCGCATTCTACAACGGGCTGATTTATGGGTTCACATCTGGAAGGGACAGAGCCCCCCCACCCACCCAGCACACACACACCCCTCTCTGTGTTGAGAACAGAGGGACACCCTGGATTCGATAACGGCATACCGTGCCTTCAGTCCCGATAATGCAATTGATTTTACAGCAATTCAAAGTCTCGTGTGGCTCTTGGAAAAGGCAACCCCCAATGCGTGGTCAGTGGTGTGTGTTCTAGAACGTTCTAGACACATCACAGTATCAGCGGCTTCTTCTGTCGCGGAAATTGGAAGAGCCCCATAGGGGCCTGCCCAGGGGACAGGCGCCCCCTCCGCCTGCTCCTCTGAGCCCCCACGCCCACCCCTCCGGTGAGGTGAGGGGATGTTCCGATTTCCTCCGGTCTACACGGTACCAAGACGGCAGCCCGCAAAGCATGAAGAATTCCTTGTGAATAATTCAGCACCTGTAAATGATGAAATATGACACCTTTCAAAGACATTCTGTAGCATTATATGTCTTAAGAAAATCTCTCTCCTTCTAGAAGAGCTTTCGGTTCGAGAAATGCTAAACTGCGGAGCTCAAAATCCCCTCCCTGCAGTGTACGGAAATCTCCCCAGGCGCAAGGGCGGGGGTGCCCACTGCTGAATGCCGCGGGTCTGGCCCCATGGGCTGTGGGGATGGGGACACACAGGACACAACAAGGGATGCCCCCCACCAGCTGCCTCTGGTTGGGACAGACACACCTGCAACAGAGCCGAGAGCAGGAACGGCCCGGCAAGCAATCTCAAGGATGTCGAATACGGGGTGGAGTGGGCTACGGGCTCCAATGCCTCTTTCCCATTGCGCAATCTTGAACATCCCCATTGTAATCCATGCTTTAAAACTCCTTGTACTTATTGTGGTGAAATGGATATAACATAAGGTTTACCATTAGTGACAGGAAGTGCGTTCACCATCCTACACAACCCTCACAACCATCTGCATCCCAAATGTTCTCATCCCGCCAAAGCAGACCGTGTTCCCATTAGCTGTCACCTATGTATTCCCAGTCCCCAGCCTGTGGTGACCATTGATTCACTTTCTGTCTCTATGGATTTCCCTGTTTTGGACGTTTCATATAAATGGAACCATGGACAATGTGGACTTTGGTGTTTGCTTCCCTCCCTAAGTGTCGTGTCTTCAAGGTCCATCCACGTGGTAGCAGATGTCAGAGCTCCGTTCCTTTATGTGGCTGAGTTTTATTCCCCCCATATGGACGGACCACATTCTGCTCATCCATCCACCCACTGGTGGAGATTGGGGTCGTTTCCATGCTTTGGCTGTTGTGAATAGTGTCTCCATGAATACATGTGTACATGTATCTCTTTGGGGTCCTCTTGTTAATTATCTTGGGTAGATAACAAGGTGTGAACTTGCCGAGTCATAAGGTAAGTCCATGTTCAAATTTGTGAGGAAAAACCACGCTGTGTTCTAGGGCAGCTAAACCGCTTTCCGTCCATGCCAGCAATGCACAAGGGGTTCTGATTTTCCACGTCCTCACCAACACTTGGTATGTCCATTGTTGGTAGTAGTACAATTGTCCTCATAATTATGGTCCCTCATAATTAAGTGTATAAAGTAGCATCTCACTGAGCCTTCTGTTGCATTTCCCCGACGACGATAAGCATACTCTCACGTGTTTGTTGGTCGTCTGTATGTCTGCTGGAGAGCAATGTCTATTCAAGTCCTCTGTCCACTTGCTAATTGGGTTGTTTCTCTCCTTGCTGTTGAGTTTATAGCACACCTTTTATAAGCTTAGCTTTTGACCTTTTAAAGTAATTCTCTTAGTTTGTGCAAGACCTGTGTTTCTTCTACCATAGACTCTTAAGTGCGTGAGGACGAACAATTATGGGGACTGCATAGAATCCTAAAGCTGGAAGGCCCTTCAAGGTTTGTAGTCAAACTCCCTCATTTTGGGCAACTGCAACCCATGAGGGATGTCCAGTGGGCTGCAGTCCATCAATGCAGGAGAATCTTCTTTCTTAGTCTTTGCATCTTCTCCTTCACAAAATAGCACCTCTGTCTGCCAAGAACTGGCATGTGGTGCCTTCCGAGGCTGACGAGTGTCCCTAAACTCACATCCGTGCAAAATCTTAGGATGTGACATTATTCGGAAATAGGATCTTTGCACATGCGATCAAGTTAAAATGAGATCATCTCAGTGTAGCATGGCCCTAAGTCCAATGACAGGGGTCCTTGTAAGAGACAGAAGAGGAGACACAAACACAGAGGACAAGCCACGAGATGGAAGCAGAGATGGGAGGGATGCCGCCACCAGCCCAGGGACACCTGGAGCCCCAGAAGCTGGAAGAGGCAGAAAGCACCCTCCCCTGGAGCCTCTGGAGGGAGCATGACTCTGCCCCGCCTGGATCTCAGCAGCCCTGCCCCGCCTGGATCTCAGCAGCCCTGCCCCGCCTGGATCTCAGCAGCCCTGCCCCGCCTGGATCTCAGCAGCCCTGCCTCACCTGGATCTCAGACTCTGATCTCCAGAGCCAAGGGAGGATGGAAGGAATTCCTGTTGTTCTAAGCTGCCCAGTGTGTGGACACTTGTTATTGCTGCTCTAGGAAATTCAGACACTGGCCCGCAAAAAATAGAATTAATAGCCACACTTGTGAGCCCTCAGCCTGTGCCTGATGCTGATGTCAGTCTTCCACATGCCTAGTTTTATTCCCACATCACAGCAGCCCCACATATATTGCCCCCATTTTTCAGATACAGAAGTGACACCCATGAGGGTAACAGACTAGCCCAGCAGCAGGATCTGGTTAGTAGGCTCAGACCTGAGTCCAGAGTCCTCACCCTAAATCACAATCCACTGCCTTCTGCTCCAGATGGAAACTCATTCCTTTTACAAACATATTTGTTATTGTCCCAAAACACAAAACACTTTCTCTCTCTAGAATACCTGGGCACCAGCTCTCGCTTGACCCACTCTCTCTCTGCACTGAATCCCCCCAAAGCCTCTCCAGGGCCAGCCAATTAGTAGACAATCAAATGCATGTGTGTCCATGAATGGACAAACATGGAGCTTAAACAGGGGCTCTTTGTTTTGGTGCATTTTCTTGACACTGTTTTTTTCTCTGTGTCCCCAGAAGATGGCATTTGAATTTTTCCAAGTCTTAGAACTTGCTTTTATGATCTATTTTATATAAAACACATAATTAAAAACTGAAATCAGGGACTCTTTTAAAGGAGAATAGTATTAAGGAGGTACTGGTGAAGAGGGGAAATTTTTTATTTAGCTGTCCGACAGAAGATTCTTTTTTAGATGTAACAGAACAATACAGTTAGTGTTTGATCCGATCACAAAAAGCAAAAGAATGAAAAATGTGTACAGTGCACATAGAAAAACGAGATGTTCGCTGGCACAACTCTATATTTCCAAAACAACGCTTCTAAAATTACCCAGTTATTGAAACCTATACAAAAACAGAGGTATGTTAATAATAATTAACACCCATCTCAAGATTCTTAATTGATCATGAAGGTCCTTTGTGCCATAAAAGTCAGCACTCAGAGGGTCTAGGGATGATTGGGGGTTCCTTTCCAGGGGCCAAGATTCTGCCTCCCATGTTTGCCAACCTGGATGGCACATTCAAGAGGAATGGAGAGATGTTGGGTACAGCTCTGATGGAGCAAGCCCTCAGAAAGGGAAAATGCATAATCGGCTGGAAAACCGTGGAGAATTCACAAAGGAGTCTGACAAAGACCCCAAGAGGCTCCTTGTGAACCACCATTTGCATCCATCTTGGCATTTGGCCGTCTCCAGTCCATGACATGCATGCATGTTCTCCATCTGAACAGAGCCCCACCTGGAACGCCCCAACCTCACCATGTACTTGGCTCCTCCAGTTGATCTTCATGACATGTGAGACTTCACGTGACCTCTGAGAACCCAGTCACAGCTGTATCATGTGAGATGCATCCACGACATCCAGAAAAACCAGGTAGTGAATCACTCTGACCTTCTGGTCTTTGCAAACTGGTAGAGGAGGGGCTGGGAGCCTCATCTAAACAAAACAATAATTAACAGGACATGGAAGAATATTTCAGCTACATTGAGCTCAAGTATTTATGTACCAAACGCAATTTCCACGTCCTTTTATCTTTCCATCAGCCTCGTTTATTGAGTGGGTCAGCGGAGAAGGGTGGTTGCTGGTTTTAATCCCCAGGCCTCACAAATTCACAGGGATTTCTGTCCTCACTCCATCCAAGTTACTCAGAATCTGTGTTCCTATGTCATAAAGATTGCTAAGAAGTGGTGAGAATAGAGTCCATTTTGTTTAAATGTAGGTTAATCCCAAACTGATCTTTGCACTATTTCTCTTCTTCATCATTTCCTACCACTTACATTTACCACACGTAAGTTTTGCATTTTACAAGTTCTAAAGAAAGGTTCTAAACCTGAGACTGTTCATTAAAATACAGTAGGTATTCTCCAACCCATCACGCTGAAGGGCTTAAACCCTCTGTTAGGAACCAGGGACATACTTCATCAGGGCTCTGACCTGAGGACAGAAGCATGTCATATCCATGCCCCATCCCCACCTCACCAGCCACCCCTGCCACCCCCAGTGATGAAACAGGATAGAAATGGCCTGTGTGAGAAGCATCTGGGATGGACTCACTGTTAAGTCGAGATACACTATTCCCCTTGGAATGCAGAAACATACCAACGACACAGAAGTAAATGTCTTCCCCGAGCATGATTTGCAAAGAGGAGTCCTAGCGGGTAAGAGGGATAAAATTCATGCTTTTCTACACAGATGCCCCACTCTTGAGGGAACAATCACCACTTGGGTGACCACCGAGCTCTCTGCTGGGGTTCCAGAGTCCACAGCAGGTGAAATCCTAGTGGACGCCGTTAAGATCTGTCCCCAGGAAAGAATGCACATCATGGGGCGGGGAGTTGCAATGATCTGGGAAATTAGTATGAGGGTCTCTGTCTCTCTCCCTCTCTCCCTGTCTGTCTCCCTCTTTGTGTGTCCATCCATCTCTCTGCTGGATCTGTCACTCCCTCCATCTGTCCCAGTCACCCTTGCCCTCTCTACTCAGGATTTCTCAATCTCCCTGTCCCTCTATCTTACTTTCTGTCTCCCTTCGTCTCATTAATTCACAGATCCTGGGAGACCCTGCATCCCCGTCTTGTCTGGGTGACCTGGTGTGATTAGTCAATCAATGACCCCATCCAAGATCCCTCTAGGTGCCTTCCATCCATCCTGGATGATCCACTCCATCTGCCCCAGGAGCATCTCCCACATCAGCAATTACACACACCACGTAGCACTAACTAGGGAAGCAAAACATATGAAATGTGCTTCCCAGCATATCCTGTGAGATGGCCAGGTCAGTCTTGGTTCCTTTCATCTTGGAGAACATGCTTCATCCTGCCAGTTCATGTCCCTGATGCTTCGTATAACCCAGCAGTAAGAAAATAAGGTATCAGGGCAATAGCCTCAGGTATGCTTGCTATCTCCTTGGATCCTTCCAAAATTTCGTTTTAATCCCCTGAATGTTGTTGCTTGCAAGTAGAAAGAAGTATCAACCAGATGTCTGAAGATATCGGGGCTGATGAGTTAAAACCATGTTCAAAACGTGGGCTCAACACGAGCCATTATGACACAAGGTCATTTTGTAGCCCAGGACGAGAGTTCAGCAGAATCTTGTGACCACAGAATGTTCTAGAACACATGCCGAGGGACATTGCACCCTTGGCAATGAGCCCCTGGCCCAGGCTCCCAGTGGGATCATTGGTGGGAGACAGTATAAGGGTATAGATAAGGCCAGTGAGCTGTTTCTCTAGATCCTAGCCACTGCCTTGCTGCCCTCTTTTTTCCATGTGCCCTGAACATATTGACCTGCCCTCAAGGGTCCCTGGGCATCCTTGTGGCCAGGACAATAGAGCCCTTGGGAGTTCCAAGTGTGTGTATGGGGCCGTGGCAGAGGAAAGTTTGGGGAAGCATATAGCAGGGCTGACCAGAAGACTGAACGTCTGTGTGTGAGCACTTGTGAGCTACCTGGGGACCATGAATGACCAGGACCTTGTGGGGAGAAGTCAAGACCCAGAGGGTGGACAAAAGCAGGTGTGTCTGTGTGCATGCTCCCAAATGACGGGGGGGGGGCACCTTCCCTACTTACAGATCACACGGCTAACTAACATAACAATGCCAATGAGAAATACCAATGGCATCAGTTCTTGGGGCAAAATGGGGTGATGTCCCCCCAGCCCTGCTCCACTGAGCCTTTGAGAAACAGGAGTGAAACTGGTCCAGACCAATAGCAAGGGGCTGGCACTTATAGCACCCCCAATCGCCAAAGACATTTTCTTCCAGGGTGAGATTTTTTGTGTGTCCACATCCAAACTTCTTTGCACGTTGCCTTGGCCTCTCTCTCAATAAATATGCCATGTTGCTAGGCTAAACATTGAACACAAGGGTGCCTCTGTTCCCTTAGAGTTCAGGTGAATCCGGTCATCCAAAATATTTAACGCTACCACAAAATTTTAAATTTGGGTCCTCAAGATGTGAGTCTGGTTTCTGGGTGTGGGCTGGGACGGTCGCGGGTAGCGGGACCGTGTTCATAAAAGTTTGTGGCTATGCCACGGCCTGTTCTACAGGAGACAGCTGCTGGAGTGTGCTTCCCAGACACCGAGTTCACCTCATTAGTGCTTAAATGGCCTTACAAACATGTGGCATCCTACAACGCAGCAAACAGAAATGATCGTCTATGGGAGCTCCCCAGTGCTGCCTTAGAGAAGTACCAGAGAGTGGCATGCAAATAACAACACCCATGTGACCTCTTCCCATTCTGGATGCTAGACATCCGAGATCGAAGGGTGGGCAGGGGTGGGTCCTTGTGGAGGCTCCAATGGAAGAAGGGTCTGTTCCTTTCCTCCTTTCAACATCTGGGGGCTGCCAACAACCCGTATTGCTCTTGGCTTGTGGCCACACTCGTGCATCTGTCTTCACGTGGCCACCTTCCCTCTGTCTCTCCTCATCCACTTCTCAGAACAGCAATCCTATTGCCTCGGGGACCTGCCCTAACAACGTTATTGTAACTGGATGACATCTGCAAAGACCCAATTTCCAAATGAGGTCCCATTCACAGGTGCCCAGACCTCAGCCTTCAACAACTTCTGCGTGTCACACCATCTTTGAACAAGTGGTGTCAACCCAAGAAAGTCAATGTGAGTCAAACCCAGAAAACTGCAAGTGTCCCAGGACCCTGAAACTCAGTCCTGAAATTTAAACGCACCAATGTTCTTAGGGCATCATTGACGATTCTAGAGTTGCCCCCCAGTTATGCAGACCCAGATTCCAAAGCCAGCTTCATATTTTCACAAGAAGAGAAGGTCGTTTGTGTAAAATCAAAGATTTGATAAGTCTATCTGTACAATATTTGTTGTCCTGAGTGTATTTCTTTAATTTCTTACCTTTTTTTATGAGCTCTAGTCAGGTGTTTGATTTAGGAAATTGTATTAAAATAGGTGATAAGACCGTCATCTAAGATTTGCTTCTAATTTTTCCTACATGTCATTAAAGTGATTGATAATTTAGGGTACCGGAGGAGAACACGCAAGATTAAACCTGAAACCCTCTATAAATTAGAGGGGTTTATGTGAGCCACGCTACGTCGGGCTGTCAGAAACAGCACATGGCTGGGAATCTAGGTAGGAAGATGGGGATGGGCAGGCAGAGCCTGAGCTGTGGACCTGAGGCCACTCTAACTGGCTATGACATGTCCTGGAACAGCAACCCGGCGGCATCCTTGCTTCACCTGGATGATTTGACCAAATATGAATTTAAAAAGAAGGGGCTGCTGCCTGTCACCTTGAAGCCCGACGTTAGGAGTGGAAGCCAGGAGTCTGAGTGGCAGGAGGAAGGAGTCTGGGGATGCACCCCCTGCATGATGTTTGTGCCAGGTCTCAGGAGCCAAGACCATCATCCTCAGCATCCACAGGGGTCTCACAGAGGCACATCTTCANCTACATGTCATTAAAGTGATTGATAATTTAGGGTACCGGAGGAGAACACGCAAGATTAAACCTGAAACCCTCTATAAATTAGAGGGGTTTATGTGAGCCACGCTACGTCGGGCTGTCAGAAACACCTCACCACATGGCTGGGAATCTAGGTAGGAAGATGGGGATGGGCAGGCAGAGCCTGAGCTGTGGACCTGAGGCCACTCTAACTGGCTATGACATGTCCTGGAACAGCAACCCGGCGGCATCCTTGCTTCTCCTGGATGATTTGACCAAATATGAATTTAAAAAGAAGGGGCTGCTGCCTGTCACCTTGAAGCCCGACGTTAGGAGTGGAAGCCAGAGTCTGAGTGGCAGGAGGAAGGAGTCTGGGGATGCACCCCCTGCTTGATGTTTGTGCCAGGTCTCAGGAGCCAAGACCATCATCCTCAGCATCCACAGGGGTCTCACAGAGGCACATCTTCACCCACATGCATCCAGAAAAGCACCACCTCTGTCTTGCCTTAGAATCACCAATTCTTGCATCCAGAAGATCCCACAACTTGGACCCTGATTCTACGGCTGAGAAGACAGGGGCATAGAACAGCTGGGTCTGCCCACCACCAACCCAGCATCCTTCTGCCATGACCCAGCTTCTTGGTCAGGCCCACCCATGTCTATCATGCGTGGCCCTCAGGTTCACTGAAGACGGCAGTGGACGTGGGAATGTGAGACATGGAGAACCATAGCTTCAGGAATCAGTGCAAGCCTCATGCACCTTTCACAGGACATGCCTCACCTGTGCAGAAAGTGGGTGTGGTTTGTGGAGGCTCAAGTCATTCCCAAGGAGGAGAACCAACTGCGGTGACTCTGCTATCTGGGGAATGGAGACATCCAGCATGCAGCACCAGTGGAGGAAGTGATCAGGAATGGGGGAGAGGGGGTATCCCAGCCCCTCAGCCACCTGCATATGGGGATCCCCAGAAACAACATTTCCCTCACAGCCCCAGGGCGAACCCCATGGTGGTTGTTTGATGTAACAAAAATGTAATGACGAGCCTTGCCTTGATGAAAGCATTTCCAAAACAAACCGATGCAAAAATCTATTTGAATTAATATTGTCTCCCCCATTAGACTCAAGGAAAAATCTGGAAACACACATGATGCACGTGTCACGGATGTGGAAGCTAAGGTTGAAGAGTGTGGGCTGCACGCCATTAGAATAAGTTCGGCAGGCCACCAAGCCTCCAACTCACGCCTCCGTTGGGTCCTCCGTGGGAGTCATGTGTAAAACAAGCAGCAATCTCTGGTTGAGAAAGAAGTGCTCCACCATGACCTAATGGAGCATTTTGTTCTAGACTGGCTGCCTTTAAGGGAAATCAGCCCTAAGGGCTCTTGCAAACCCTTTTCATTTTTATATTTCCAGGGCCACAGTGTATGCCTGCAACATTCCTCTGCACATAGAGCTTTCCTGAATTCTAACAATGGATTTGGGGAGCTGTAGCAAGGAGATGGGACCCCTCTGCGTCAGAAAGGAGGAGCTGTGCAAGCTGCCATGTGGGGTCAGGAGGGTGTGCAGCTCGTGTGCAAAGCAGAAGCCAGGGCTCATCTGGCTACTGGATGAAGAGTTCCATTTGCAGCCCCCTGCTGACTGCACCCACCAGTTTACCCATATTTCCTGCAATCTCCGTACTATCTGCGGTCAACTGAATAACAACCCCCAAAGATATTCATGTTTTAATCCCCCCAAAACTTATGAATATGCAGCAGAAGGAAGCTTTGCAGATGTGATTAAGTCAAGGATCTGGAGATGGGAAATTATCCTGGATTATCCTGGAGGCCCAATGTCATCACAAAGGTCTTTATGAGAGGAAGGCAACAGTAAGAGCTATGGTGACAGAAGCAGAGATTGGAGTCATGTGGGGCCATGAGTCAAGGGATGCAGAAACTGGAAGAGGCAAGGACCGAATTCCACCCTGGACACTCTAGAAGACACGTGGACTTCAACCCGGGGACACCGATTTGGGAGCTCCAGCCTCTGGCCCTGAGACACAGTAAATGTATGCTGTTTCCAGCCACCGAGTTCCTGGCCACTTGTTGTAGCAGCCAGAAGAAACTCATACGCTGCCGTGTATGTAGCTTGGGGCAGGCAGCTCTCCCGCACAGTGGCAACAATGTATACAGTGAACATCTGTGGATATTATGACGGCACCTGCAGCATGACCATCGCACCCCTTCCATGAACACAGCACGGTCTTGCAGAACTCGGATTTCCCCCTGCAACAGTAACCACTGCCCTCGTCCAGCCGGGACTAAAACCCAACGACCTTCCTCAGGTACGTCCACCCACCGGCAGGTGACACCCCTCCCTCCCAGCCCCGAGCCTACCCCTTCCCTTTGTGTGCCATCGCCTTCACAGTTCCGAGCCCCCCGCGAAAACAGGGTCTCAGTTCATTAGAGGAAGGTCAGGCTCGGCAGCAGCTTGCAATAAAGAAATTAGCAAAACCAGAAGCTGCAATTCTGTACAAACCCTCAAAAACGAAGAGGATTTAAAGTGACAAGATCCAATTAAATTTAATTACCCAAGCTGTATTTTCATTTTAACTGACACTTTTTATTACGAAGCTGCATGCACTAAAGCCAGCAACCCAGACCAAATTGCATCCTGGTAATACAGTTATCTTATGCAAAATTCTGAGTATCTAATTTTCTAAAACGAAATTAGGCACAGGGGGTTTGTAAAAGGTTTTCTTTGTTTGGGGCTCCGGAACACCACGTTCAGTGTACTCTCGACGCGGTATTGTCTTTATCACAAGAAGCCGTGATACCCCCCAATAAAACTTACTCAGAGAGAGCGTGACAGCGTAATTTGTTTGCACTTGCCTCCAATTCTGGTACACAGCTGACAACAGAAGCAACCACTTTCCCGGTTTTCCTTTTTGAAAGTCATCCGCCCCCGCCCCCGGCCGTGATGGGGCTGGAGAATTTAATTGGACGCTCAGTAAAACAATACACTTGAAAACAATGTCTCCTCTTGAAGATCCCCCCCTTCTCTGTGCTCCCCTTGTCGCCTTGAGCGAAGACAAAGCCGTTAATTAAAATGCCCTTTTAAGTGTGAGTTGATGGTAGGGCTCGTTGACATGATTCTTGATTCTTCTGAGGTTGAACCTGAAGCATTACCAGGCTCAGTGAGGGAAATGTCATGAGCTGGGGGTGCCTCTCCAACACGGGATGCTGGTAACTGGTGTCTTCCCATGGCTTCCCTTCTGTGTCTGTGTCTCCTCTCCTGTCTCTTACAAGGACCCCTGTCACTGCATTTAAGGCCACGCTGATCCAGGATGAGGTCATCTCAGATCCTCCACTTACTCACATCTGCATTGACCCTATTTCCAAATATGCCACCATTCCCAGGGCCCAGGGTTTAAGACAAGGACATATCTTCTTGGGCAGGTGGCTACCATTTTACCACTCTGTCTGCCCAGTGCATTCCCCATGGGACATCCCCCCTTTCAGCCTCTTGGGGTAAAATGCCAAGTCCACAAGCACAGAGAAGATGAGGGCCACTCCATTTCTGAATGTGTAGCTCAAACCTAAAGACAAAACCCAAAGTGTGTAAAGGCAGGACCGGACTTGTGTTGGGAACATGTGTTGGGCTGCAGGATGGCTATCTGAATTTAGTGTCCCATGTGCCCTCTGCTCCCGGTTACTGTCACCAGGCATTGTGGCATGTGTTTTAAGGTGTCAAACAAAAGGACATAAAAAGGCATCTATTGATTTTTCCAGCACCAGAATAGCAGTGTTCTGGAAGCAAACAGTCCAGCGTCAGCTTAAGGCAATGATATTCCCTCTTGGAGGGGCACACGGGGGGTCCTTTGGCCCATCTTTCAATGTGGCTGGACATTTGAGCTTATTTCAAAAGCAAACACAAAATGGCAACAGCAACCTGGCTTCTCTTTCCCTCCTTCCCCACCATCCATCACATTTGGATTTCATAGCCTGGCTTCCAATTCACTCCCCAGAGTGATCCTTGCAGAGCACACCCAGGACCGTGTCACCACCCTGCTCAACCTGTGCCTTCCCGATGGAGCCCAAGCTCCCAGCCTGACTTCTGAGGCCACCCCAATGGGTAGTGTTCTCCCAACTCCAGAAATGTGCCCCTCTTGGCTTAGGAAAGCAACCAAAACAAAACACATTGGTCATGGAATAACGTTTACAATAATGGAGGAAGCAGGGTCAACTTCAATAAAGGTGACATCCAGTTTGTGCTGGACGGCCAAGAGAGGACGTGCATGAGATCAGAAGGAACAGAATGTGAGAAGCCCATGGGAAGGAACTGTGTTGCTGAGAAACATGGAGGTGGCCATTGGCAGAATCATGCGTTAGAAGTACGGCAGTTTCCTGCCAAGGTGCTGATTCCTGACTCACGCTGGAAATGCTAGCTCAAAAGTCAAGACGTGCATGGAACAGAAGCAGAATTCCCTTCCTTCTGTGGTCACAGAGACCGAGGGGGGGACCATGAGGAACACACACTGACCGAGGGGGTGTCTTCTTTCACCAGGCTGGGGCGCTGTCTGCAGGATTGCCATGGTGCCTCTCACGGGCTGGAAGACACGTGCACACGGTGAGCTCTGTGCATGGACTTCACCAGGCGGACAGAGCAGGGGACAGACCGCAGGAGGCACACGAGTCCCTGGCCCAGGGCCCTGGGAATCTACCATGATGGGACCAAGCTTCCCCAGCTCCCCAAGGAACCCACTACTCTGGCTGGTGGTTCAGGAGCTCAGAGTTCATTCAGGCAGTGAGACAAAATGTTTACCATCTTCTTGCTCTCCTCTTACTCTCCTACTTTCTTCTCATCTGGGTGGATTTTCCATGAGGTCATCTTCTCAGACCTCAGACATGGCTGAAGAGACTCCCCTGACCCTGTGTTCATCCTCTGGAATGCCCCACTTACCAAACCCTGAATTCCTCAGGGGTGCATTGCAAGGGACGCTGTCCCAAACTGTGGTCCATGAAAGTACTGAATGGGACCAGCATGAGCACCCAACCCGGTGCATCTGTATGTCATGGGTTCATCGGCTCCCTAGAATGACTGGGGTGGGGGGAATGGCTATGAAAGGTCATTGTGGTTTGTACATGCTTAGAGCATCTCCCCAGGCCCAGGTGTTCTGGCTCACGTGGTGTCAATGGACACCCCATCCTAGAGGAAGGTGCTGTGGTCCCATTCCACAGATCTGGAAGCTGAGACTGTCCAAGAAGGTAGACATAATCTACTGGAGGACATGGCTTGAAACCCAGGTTCTCAGCCTCCACGGCAGGTGCACCACAGCCTCGTAGACCCTTGGGAGCTAATTTCCAGATAAATCTTGGTGATTGCACTCCTATATTTAATATCATCACATATCAGATGGCACATACTGCCTCCCAGTGACATCGGATGGATGACACCCTACGTCTTGGGAGGAAGAACTTGGTCAACCATGCTGATTACTTGAGCTCCTGTCAAGGGACATCTTGAAGGAAAATCATTTTTTAAGTGTGTTCCTACCCTTCCATTCTGTCCCTTTTCTGCTGGTGCCCCCTTAACCTCGCTCGGGGACCTGAATGTTTCTACCTTCCCGATCTTACATTAAAATCGAAGCATGGCGTTGGCATTGTCACTGGTAAGTTTTCGTACACAGATTCAAGGACACCACAGACCATTTCTGGGCTTGAGAGCAAAGAGCAGCCCTCGTTTGTGGGGACCACAAGAGTTGGCAAGCAACACAAAACTGCAGACAGACACATGGAGAGATGTCAACGTGTGTTGATTCCAGAACCGCACATCCAAATTTCGACTCAAGTCCTCATCCTGACCTAGGTGATTGATGCCTCATCCTGACCTAGGTGATTGATGCCTCAAGTCCTCATCCTGACCTAGGTGATTGATGC